>NW_025814140.1:0-186592 GCF_018902025.1 Drosophila willistoni | reverse complement strand
ATTCTATGTAACACACGGATAACAATTCTATATGTAACACGGATGGAATTACTTTTTTCCAATCCTACCGACTGCGCCAATTAATATCAAATTTTCCCAATAAGGAAAAAAAAGATATGGTTTGTGAGTTAAAAGCAACGTACTTTATTATTTGAATGAAAACTTAGAACTGGTTACAAAAATGTCTTATGGTTATATTTATAAGCTAAATTTGGGAGCCCTTTGGTGGCGTGATTGATATTTCGATGATTTGATTGGTCCGATTTTAATTGCTGAGTTAGCGTTCTCACGCTTTTAGTTGTTAGGGAACAATTATTATTTCAAGTGTTTAATTGTTTATGTTTGTTTTATGTATTTTATGGTTTTGAGGGGGACAATTGTTTATAAAAACGGTTTACTTTAACGTTATGAATTTTAGGGGCAAAATATTTATATGTTATTGGGTATTGGAGTTGGATATATGACTATATAGAGATATTTTTAAAACAAAACAACCACGAAAACCATAAACTTAAATTTTTAAATTCTGAAATTTTAACGTACACTAAGTTTAATTTTTAATAAAAAAATTACTTCCCGATTTTTGTGCTTTTGTGTAATTTTGATGAAGAATCGTTTGATATACCCTTGCAAAAAGGGTATATTAATTTTGGTCAGAAGTGTGCAACGCATAGAAGGAAGCATCTCCGACCATATAAAGTATATATATTCTTGATCAGCATGAAGAGACGAGTTCATATAGCCGTGTCCGTCCGTACGTCCGTCCGTCCGTCCGTCCATCTGTCCGTCCCTCCATCTGTCCGTCTGTCCGGCTGTCCGTCCGTCTGGATCAACGCAAACTCCTCCTAGACCGTTAGAGCTACAGAGTTTATATTTTGCATGAAGGCTTGTATATACCGCAGGGGTTGTATATCTCGGATTCAGCCGGATCGGACCACTATATCATTTAGCTCCCATACAAGCGGCAAAGTCACGAACAGTGACTTTTCTCCATAACTTCGTTATTTTCTAAGCTATTGTCGTGAAATTTAGTGTTGGTTAGTTTATTACATATAAACGACTCTGTCAAATTTGATCAAAATCGGGTGGCTATATCATATAGCTCCCATAGGAAGGATCGGTCGAAAACAGTGACTTTTGTCAATAACTTCGTTACTTTTGACGCGATTGCTTTGAAATTAAACATTTGTTAGTTAAATATATCTATTAATGTCTGTGCCGAATTTGATAAAGATCGGGTAACTATATCATATAGCTCCCATAGGAACGATCGGTGGAAAACAGTGACTTTGATCAATATCGTCGTTATTTGCTATGCTAAGATTGTAGGCCGTTCTTTCGGAAACAGCTTTTTTAGATAAAACGTTTTTCCACTTTGATGGCTATAGGTAAGGAAAGAGTTACCAAAAAAGTTGCAAGGGTATACAAACTTTGACGCGGTCGAAGCTAGCCTCGGCCCTTTGGGTTTTCACTTAATTTTGATGTAAAGAAGTTAATACTTTGCAATTGTTAAATATAACGGTTAGATTTTCTAGATATAGGTTAGGTTAGTTTAAGCAGGCCATCCACAGATAGATTTTCGTCCGTGGGGTGCGGGGCGTGGGCTTATATCTGACAGGACATCAAGAGTTGATAAATTGTTCGCTTGGCTGCATCCTGAAGCGATTTCTTAGATGGGTTACCTATGCCTCGTTACCAAGGCTGCACAGGAAGTGTCTAAGCGTTTCTTGAACATCCGGAACATCCCACATAGACCGACTACAGGATATGGGTGTCAGACGAATGTCAAGAGTTGGTATATTGTTCGCTTGGCTGCAGTCCGCAGATGGACTCCTAGGTACCTAAGCCTCATCGCTGCCAGGGCTACACAGGTGTACAAGCGTTTCTGGAACATCCGCAACCTTTCATTTTCTGCAGTCCTTCACATGAGCTGTGTGTCCGATGAGCATGCCTGTGAGCATCCTACAATCCTAGAATCTGCGCTGACGGTCTGTCGCCTTGCGTGCTGCACATAATCTTGGATATGACTGGTACGCTTACAGGATACGGGTTACAGGATTTTTTAAAATTTAGCCAAATTTCCAAATAAAAGAATTTATTTTTACAATTTCGCCTAATTTCCAAATAAAAGAATTTATTTTTGTGGGACTTAATTTTGATGTAGAGGTTTATATGTACTTCGTAACTTTGGCCGAAAGGACATTACAAAGCACAATGGTATGATATAAAGGACTACGTATATGTTTCGTAACCTTTAACCATTTTTTATGGAATGTGTTTTTAATTTTGATGTAATGTAACATAAAATATTTAAGCTAACATCGGCTATGGCAAAGTTTATATACCCTTGCAGTCCTTGGTAATAATAATTTTACATGTTTGTTTTCTGCAACTCAATTCAATTCATCAATATACAAACAAAACAATTTTACTCTCTATTTTACAATTTGTTGTTGCGTAGCGTTGCGTCTGTGTGTGTATGCATGTACTCTGTTGATGACGAAAGACGTAGTAGACAGCAAGCAGCGCTGCCGGCAGAGCTGGGAGCAGAGCCGATTATTATATTGACTGTAACTTGTGTTATATTTATCCGATCACATTCAAATTTTGGGATCTGGGGTTTCCAATATTATCACATATGTAAATTTCATAGCATACTCCAATTTTTATGAAAATGTTTCTTCTAGTTCTTCTAGAGCTATATGATATAGTGGTCCGATCGTAATGGTTTTCATACTTTATTTTTCCCGGGTAATAAAAAACCACAAAAAAAAAATTTCAACCCGATAGCTCTGAAGATGGCTGAGTAGTTAATTTTGATGTAGAATTTTATATGTATAATTTTATATGTATTAAGTGTGGCCAAAGGGACAATATTCCCCACTTGTAACTTTTTGAAATTGACATATGTATGTAATTTTCATGTAAAGGAATAAATCTGTTTCCTGTTTTACAAGGACTGGACTTAAAAATTTATTGTTATATATTTTTTAAAATTCGCGTGTTTTTCATGTAAGGATTTTATCTATTTTTTAATTTTTGTCTCAAGCACCAACACGATAATTTTTAAAACTTTTTATTCAAATAATTTTCAAGCTCGCAGCAATATTGTTACTATTCGACTGAAATATTTTCTTTCATGCAGTCCTCGGTAGATGAGTTGTCTAAGTGGCCTAGTCATTTAGTCAACTGAACAACGAGGATCCGGGTTCGAATCCCAGGCTAGTGTATGGATGTAGTTTTCGTCTAAGCCGAAGGCCTTAGTAGCCAGTGCTTGTAAAATATAGTTAGGTTGATAGTTTACAACTATATCCTATACTTTAATATAATACAATACAATTTGCTTTCAATTCATATGACCTTTTGTGAGTATATCTAGGTAACTGGATTGACTTGCTATGATATGAGAAACTTTGAAAATTAATTGAAAATTTATACCGCCTTCTAAGACCCTTGAAAAAGAGGTCATTATATTTCATGGCATGACACTTGTTGGCATGCAGTTTGTCTCTCTTTCCGCCCCCATCCCACCATGACTCGAATCCCCTCCCATTCAAGTACCTCCTACCCCCACCAATACTCTACAGTTTGATATTTACTACGGCAGAGAATTTGCAAGTTGTGCTGATGTCGAGATGCTGATGATTTCCCATCTCACATCTTTTGGCATGCCACTTGGCTGGGCTCTGGTTTTCTTCTTCTCTTTAACGAAGCTAATTAAGGCAAACTTAAAATAATTTTGGAGATTTAAAATTTTTTATGCATTTTCAATGCTGTTGCTGCAACAAATTGCGAAAAGCAGAAACCCCTGAAATATACAAAATAAAAGCATAAAATTGTGCAGGGGCAGCGGTAGAGTCTTCTTCTTTTTGTTTTTGTTTAGTTTGTTTTTTCTCTTGTCAAGCAGTAACAACAATAACAACAACAACAACAACATCAACAATGGCCATAATAATGAACAACAGCAACAAGTTGAACTTTACGTTTTTCTTAACTTTAATCAAGTTTCTGTTTGTTATATTTTTCTTTTTTTTTCATCATCTTTTAGCTTCTAGGTTGGACGCTCTCTAGTACTTCTTTTTTCTGATTGAAGGTCGGTGCAGTTTATGAATGTTACAGCACAATTTGAGAAGCATTGCACATAAGACTTGCATGGGTTTTATACTTTAGTCTCCCCTCGAAATAACAGTAACAACAGTAACACCGCAATTTTGATGTTTCTCTTTTGACAAAATACATAATTTCATTTAATTTACTCGCTTTAATGGACTGCCAAGCAAGGTGACGACCAGCAAAATACAAACAACAAATACGACGAAGAGACCTTGTCAATGACGTTGTTTGATACTCTTCCAAATGGGCAAAACTAAAAGTACCCGTATCTTAAAGTGCTTGAAGAGGGTATCACAAAATTGGTCGGTTCAAGGAGAGGAGAAAGCATTTTGAAATGTATTCTCTAGTAAATTGTCAAGTTGCCATGTCAGCAGTAAAGCAATAGCTAATTGGATGAAATCCGGTCCTAAATAAGATGCAGTAAAGCAATAGCTAATTGGATGAAATCCGTCCTAAATAAGATGAGCTCCTCGGGACGCCCAATCGAACTACCAAACAACCAAATTTCCCCATTGTAAAGACCAAAAGATGTAAAATTGCATTAACAATCCAGATGTTTACTTATTTCAAATACAAATATGGGTCGAAAAAAAGTCATTATAGAAATTTTAAAAAATTTGTAGAATCGTTGTCAATTCTAATGCAAAAAAAATTCAATATATACGTAATCCTTATTTTCTTCATATGCTTTGCCCTCCTCTTTCTTCAACTTAACCAAAACTTTTTGGTCATTTCTAGCGATATTTATCTTGGTGTGTCTTCTTCGGATGGCCAGCTTACGGGGATGTTTATTAACGATTTTCTTGAACTTTTCCAGTTGATCGACCTTAGCTGCGGCCTTAAGGTATTCTTTTTATTTCTTATTTTTGTACTTTTTTACCAACTGACTTCAGGCTTTTGACCGCCATTTGTTTCACGTTATCGGCCACCCGACGTTTTTTCTTGATACTCCTTGGTTTGGTAGTCTGACTTTTAGTGAGTGGGCGTACCTCACGGGAAACGTGGCCAAAAGGAGCCATCACCATTACTTTCGTATTAGGGGAAATACCGCCTTCTTCGCTTCGATTTTAGGTTTAACTTTGTCCGCTTTAAAACCTTGGAATTTGGACGAACATTAAATTTAGCACATTTTGGTGCATCCTTCCACTTTGGCTTCGGCTTCATAATTTGGTTGCGCCAATCGGTCGCATTTTAGTAGCCTTCAGTTTTTGAACAAATTTTTTAAACTTGCCGTTTCCGGGTTTATTAAAGTTTTTTATTACTTGAAATTTGTTTTAATTATTAAAACTATACTCTCGAGCACGATTTTCTAGAATGTGATATGGAAGTAGGAAATGAGGCAGGTAAACTAGGCAAATGGACATGGCCTACTTTTCACTTTTATTTTTCACTTTCCCGCCTACTGCCTTTGTCGGTCAGTGTCTGATCAGGATTCATAATAATCTTTCTATTAACATCTTTAGATGTGATTCCATTAAATATTATATTAAGTCTAATATCTTGTAAGCTCTCTACTTTTTCCGTAATTAATCCCTTGGGATTCTCTTTATATTTCCGATTTTTATTTCTTTTCAAAAAAATTGACTATATTCGAGAGAGTGTGCCATTACATCGCCTTAGTGCATTATACCCTTTTAGTGCGACCGAATTCAGTTATCGGGGAAATTCACTGAGACGAAGAGCGGCTTATTTAAAATATTCTTAACGTTTACATTTTGCCAATCCCTACATTTGATCGACCTCGATCATACAATATAACATACAACATACAATACACATATACGAATACTGCTTATCAAATACATATTACAAACAGAAACTCACAGTTTATCACACGCATGCATCCACGGCCTGAGTCGGGCTGATTCTAAGATACCTTTGTGGGGCAATTGAGTAAGTTGACAATCGTCAATATCAGTGACTTCACAGCGGTCATTTGGAAGAACTCGATTTAACTTATATGGACCACGGTACTTAGGAGCGAACTTTTTGCACGACCCGGGAGTGACATCAACATTGCGAATGGTAACAAAATCATTGACTCTATTGGATAAAGGTGCCTTATGCCTTAATGTGTACCGCTTTTTATTGCGCTCCTGCGATAATGAATTTTCGCACTTGCCTCTTGCCTAGTGCCCTCAAGTTACAGGGGTTTTCTGAACTAAATTTCTCGTCAAGATACTCGGTTGATTCGTCTACTAAGGGGCCTCGCTGATCGCAACCAAACAACAACATTGACGGAGTTTTACCGGTACTGCACTGCACTGAGTTATTAATAACGAACTCCACACGATTAACTAATTTGTACCAATCGGCTTGGGCTAAAGGTTCTGACAGCTTTCCCAGCATTGGGGTCAACACGCGGCTCACACGCTCGACCTGCCCATTGGCTTGAGGGCAGCAGTCGCTACTTTAATATGGTCAATATTTCGGTTTTCTACAAATTCAGCAAACTCAAACGACGTAAAACACGTACCTCTATCGGATATATTATTTTTCTAATGCGGCGGTAACTTCTTTGGTACTAGTAGAATTTACGGGATACAATTTCACAAACTTTGTAAATGCGTCAATCACTACTAAAAGGTGTTTTCTTTTTGATGTAACACTCGGTAAGGGACCTAAGTGTCAACATGAATAGTATCAAATGGAATCGGACTTTTCGGAATACTATGCAAAGTTCTATTATGTATAGTTCTTGGAACACTATGTAGAATACATGGCAGACAATCTTTTATAAACGCCTCAACCTTTGGATTCATTAACGGAAACCAGAACTTTTCTTTCAAATTGTTTACACATTTCTCAACGCCTAAGTGACATAGTTTCTCGTGACACGTTCTTATTAATTCCCCTTGCATGCGAGCCGGTGCATACAAACACAGTCTTTCCTTAGCATTTCTTTGTACACTATACCATCTATTAACTCAAATCCAACATCATTGCCTTTTCTAAATTTTCTCTTAGTTTACGGATATCCGGATCTCTTATTTGTTCTGACTGCAATAATAAATCAACATCTTGCGGAGACGCACCCACTACACCAACCAGGTTTGCCAACTTATTTCGATCGAACTGGTCACTTCTTTCGCTTTGGTTACTCAATCTCGGATCAACAGAACTTTCATTTAAAGAAACGCAAGGTATATTCTTAACCAGTTTTAACCGACTTCTTTATAAACATAGCTCACTTGGCCTGAAACAACTATTCGCTAAATGAACACACGGGTTTGTCCCAAACGGTCCCAAATAATTCTTCCCTAAAGGAGCACATGGTTTTATTTTACACGGGTTTATCCCACACGGGTCTATCTTACACGGGTTTTATCTCACACGGTCTATCTCACACGGTTTTGTCTCTAACGGGTCTATCTCACACGGTTTTGTCGAAAACGGGTCTATCTCACACGGTTTGTCTCAAACAATTTTGAACAAATTTTCCGTAAAGGAACACACGGTTTTATCAAATCGCTTTCAAACTCATTCAGTTTAACGAACTCACATGGTTCAACGCAACTTTCATCTTGAATGGCACACAGCTTGATCAAATCTCTACCAGACTCACACGGTTTAACGCAACTTTCCTCAAAAGTAATATACGGTTCACAAGGTTCAATCGGGGCATTCTGGTCTCTCTTCACTAATAAATTGCAAGGATCAAAATCACCTTCAGCAATATTCTCTATCAACTCGGTTTGCCGACTTAATGCGTCTACATGGCCCATGTTTGAACCGGGTCTATGAGCAATGGTATAATCAAAGTTTTCCAATTCCAACTCAAGGTTTGGACCAATGAATTACAATCGGTAACGATCAAAAATGGTCTGTGTTCTAAATAAACGTGAAATCTGCGCACGGCAAATATTATGGCCAAAGTTTCAAGTTTAAAACTGTGATAACGGGACTCGGCGGCTGTCGCCTTTTGGGAATAATAAGAGACTGAATGCATTTTGCCATCAGTCTGTCTTTGCATCAAAGAGGCACCAAAGCCATTTGAACTGGCGTCAGTATGCAACTCAGTTTCGTAAGTAGGGTTAAAGATAGCTAATACGGGCGGATCTTAATGTAAGAAATACGTTTTAGCGGTTTGTTCATCGAAAATGGACCACCTTGTTTAAGCAACTCAGTTAACGGTTTAGCTATACGGGAGAAATTCGGAACAAATTTGCGAAAATAAGAGAATAAGCCTAAGCACGAGTGTAATGCTTTGCTGTTAAGTGGTTCTGGGTATTCTTGAATAGCTTTTAAATGTGTATTATTTGGTAAAATTCCCTTATCACTGACTTCATATCCTAAATAATCTATGCTCTTTTGTAGGAAAATGCTTTTTTCAAATTGAGCTCTAAATTTTACTGAATAAAACGATCTAACAGTTTTGCTAACAACTTATGATGCTGATCTACGGTGTGGGTGGCAAGAATAATATCGTCCATATAAACTACAAGTTCTCGATCTCTACGGTCTTGCCCTCCAGGTATTCTAGGCAATCTTCTATCAAAGGCAACGGAAAATTATCCCTCACAGTCTTCTTATTTAAACCTCGATAATCAACGCAGTTGGCTAACAACTCAACTGTTTTGGAAACGATTTCTCTTTCATAATATGATAATCTTCTAGGGCTACTATGAAATGATGTTGTATCTGTCAGACATATTCTTATCATATATTTGGGCAACTAGTAATTAATTGAGAATCGGTCAATGTAATGCTCATGCACAATATCTCACCACTCACGCATCGCGCCTAATCCAAATTCACCGCCAACAGTAATATTGCCCGTATCTGACAGCGTTGTACAAACGGTTTGCAACTCTGTTAGCCATTCTCGAAACGGGGATGCGTTCGTGTTTACATTAGAGTTATTAAAATTACTATCTAGATCAGTGGTGTTATTACTAATGGTATTATGCTTAGGATATTTAGTAAACAGGGATGCACAGAAGGATTTGTAAACAAAAGCAATGGTACTCTTTAATGATGCGAAATTCTTTTCATACTTTCTTACATTTTCAATCAATGAGTACTTAAGACCTATTTTATTCAAGGCTCTACCAAGAAGTAGTTGCGTCGGCATAATATTATCGGGAATAACTAAAAATTGGATTTCGTAATTTTTTTTGCAAAACAGAACTATACATTTGACTGTTCCAAAAGTCAGAATAGAGCCACCGATCAGCCCATGAAAAGAACTTTTAACTAATTTATCGCAATGCAAATGCGGCATCAACGCTCTACTGGCAAAGCTTAATGGGCTTCCGGAATCTAATAGGGCAAAAATATTATTAACATCAGTGCATCCCCCTTTACAAGATATTCTTAAACTTACTAATTGAATAAATGACTTATCATCAATGGTGTCCGGGTCTTCACTAGAGCTCATGGTGGCGATCTGGGTTCGCATTGGACAGACAAACATTAAGTGACCAATCTGGCGGCAATTGAAACATCTCTTCTATTTTGCAGCAGGCGTAATGGCCTGCGCAAGGTCTGAAATCTGACGAGCCTGGGGAACGTAGTTTTTGGCTGGTGACTGAACTGTCTGAAAACGCATCATCTTCTCTCGCAATTCGTTCAGAGAAGTACAATAATACAAAGGAGCGGACAATCCCGTTCGATCTTGTAGTCCGGTAACTGGCCCTACAGGGGTATCACGAGACATCGTCGGCAACTGGTTACCACCCACTTGATCCGGTGTACTTGGCTGCTCAATGTTTCCCACGCCGCGCTGCTCAATAGGAGGCTCCGGACCAACATCCACAAGTTGTCCGGCAAGCACATTCGCAGACACTGCTGGGCTGATTTAGTGCGACCAAATTCAGTTATCGAGGAAATTCACTGAGACGAAGAGCGGGCTTATTGAAAATATTCTTAACGTTTACAATATTATGTCTTAATTTTATTTCTATGAATGGTTAACAGTAAAATACTGATTATAGTCTATAATCTAGTTGTATTTACAGTGGAATATTGATGGAATGGCTTTTAAGTGGCTCCACAATACCCGCAAGACCACATTTATTCGATTGATGAGGATGAAGCACGTTCTTTAAAAAATCGAATTAAACACTTATTCCATTGTTACCATAACAACTTAGAAAAGCTTTTGGGGTTACTTCCTAACTATAACATATTTGGGCCTATTCAAGATAAACCTTTCCACCATTTACTTGGACATTCGTGCATCTACTTCTTATTCTAAGTATCAAGTAAAAAAATATAACTTAAACTTATAATCAATTATACAAATCGATTTCTGTCACTGCTCAAATGTAAAAATGTACATCAGTCTGCTAGTTAGAAAAATTGGTTATGTCCGCCTGTTTTCAGCTCTCCGAAAGCAATAGCTAATTGGATGAATTCCGGTCCTAAATAAGGTGAGCTTCTCGGGACGCCCAATCGAACTACCAAACAACCAAATTTCCCCATTGTAAAGAGCAAAAGATATAAAATTGCATTAACAATCCAGATGTTTACTTATTTTCAAATACAAATATGGGTCGAAAAAAGTCATTATAGAAATTTTAAAAAATTTGTAGAATCGTTGTCAATTCTAATGCAAAAAAAATTCAATATATACGTAAGCCTTATTTTCTTTCATATGCTTTGACCACCTCTTTCTTCACCTTAACCAAAACTTTTTGGTCATTTCTAGCGATATTTATCTTGGTGTGTCTTCTTCGGATGGCCAGCTCTCGGGGATGTTTATTAACGATTTTCTTGAACTTTTCCAGTTGATCGATCTTAGCTGTGGCCTTAAGCCGTTATCGCCACACGACGTTTTTTCTTGATAGTCCTTGGTTTGGAAGTCGGACTTCTAGTGAGTGGGCGTACCTCACGGGAAACGTGGCCAAAAGGAGCCATCACCTTCATTAGTATTAGGGGAAATTACCGCCTTCTTCGCTTCGATCTTAGGTTTAACTTTGTCCGCTTTAAAACCTTGGAATTTTGGAGGAGCATTCAATTAAGCACATTTTGGTGCATCCTTCAGTTTTTGAGCAAATTTTTTAAACTTGCCGTTTCCGGGTTTATTAAAGTTAGGCCAGTCAGGATTGGGCATTTTATTTGAAATTTGTTTTTACTTAAAATTTGTTTTAAATATTAGATCTATACTCTATTTTCTTCGATTTTCTAGAATGTGAAATATGGAAGTAGGAAATGAGGCAGGTAAACTAGGCAAATGCACATGGCCTACTTTTCAGTTTTTATTTTTCACTCTCCCGCCTACTGCCTTTGTTGGTCAGTGTCTGATCAGGATTTCATAATAATCTTTCTATTAACATATTTTAGTTGTGATTCCATTAAATATTATATTTAAGTCTAATATATTATGTCTTAATTTCATTTCTATGAATGGTTAACAGTAGAGACCTGCACGAGTACATTCGAAACGGAAAACGAAATTCCTCTACACTTTCGGAACTCGTTTTAACTTTTACTCGTATTTGTAAATCGAGTATATCAAGCATCTCAAAAGAACGAATGAGTTTAAACGAGCAGGGCATACCGAAAAATCCGGTAAAGCAAATCCGAGCATATCGAGAAGCAAATACCGAAAATCGAATCGAAAATCTCGGTATACCGAATTGTGAAGCAAGTACCTGACAGCAGACTCAATGTATATAATATGAAACATCTGAAAATAAATTCATTTTATAAAAATATTTACAGTATTTAATAAAAATAAAAACATGATTTTATTATAAATTTAACAATGAAAGCTTAACTATTAACACATTTTCAAATATTTTTTGTGAAGATATGAATAATCTGAGTCTATTTCTTCATTCTCATCCATGACCAGACCAAATGTATTCCAGACTTCACTCCGTCCGCTCTTTTTCTTAAATTTATATTCTCCTGTCAGCAGTTTGGTCTTAATCGATCCAAAATTATTTTGCAGATTTTCTTTGCTGTTCATTTTTGTACGCACAAAAAAAAGATACACACTTTGCAACTACTCCAGTGAGATTAAAACAAAACCGAAATTAAATTGGCATTCGAAAATTATTGACATTTCATAAGTATGACCATACTCACGAGTTGGAAGTACCAAGTAACTTGAAAGAAGTACCGTATTCATTTGTTTCGTTTGTAGTCTTTCTTATTTGTTTCGGCTTGCTTTGATTTTGTTTTTGTTTGTTCGGCTTGATACATTCAGGAACTACGAAACACAAAACTTCGAGACTTTTCATCTCGTTTCATTCGTTCCGAAGCAATATTATCAAATCAAATATAGGAAAATTTGTAAGTATTTGAAAGATTGAGGCAAATGAGTGTATTCTTGCAGGACTCTAGTTAACAGTAAAATTCTGATTATAGTTTATAATCTATAATTGTCAAGCTGACTATGGCCATATCCGCCTGTTTCTAGCGCTATGGAAGCAATAGCTAATTTGATGAAGTCCGGTCCTAAATAAGATAAGCTACTCGGGACGCCCAATCGAACTACCAAACAACCAAACTTCCCCATTGTAAAGAGCAAAAGATATAAAATTGCATTAACAATCCAGATGTTTACTTATTTTCAAATACAAATATGGGTCGGAAAAAGTCATTATAGAAATTTTTAAAAATTTGTAGAATCGTTGTAAATTCAAATGCAAAAAATTCAATATATACGTAAGCCTTATTTTCTTTCATATGCTTTGTCCTCCTCTTTCTTCACCTTCTCTCGGGGATGTTTATTAACGATTTTCCGGAACTTTCCAGTTGATCGACCTTAGCTGCGGCCTTCTTTTTTATTTCTAACTTTTTCTACTTCTTTACCAACTGACTTCAGGCTTTTGACCGTCATTTTTTTCACGTTATCGGCCACACGTTTTCTTGATACTCCTCGGTTTGGGATTCGAACTTCTAGTGAGTGGGCGTACCTCACGGGAAACGTGGCCAAAAGGAGCCATCACCATTACTTTCGTATTAGGGAATTTCGTATTCATCGCGATGGCCAAAAAATTGAAGAGCCAATCGGTTTTTTTCTGAAATATGGAGGCGTAAGTGGGCGTGACAACATATTAAAATATATATATTCTGCGCGCATACTAAGCCAGTATACATACTAAATTTGGTGACTTTAGCTTTGTTAGTTTTCGAGAAAATCAGTTTTGTCTAATTTTTGGGGGCGGAAATGGCCGTGGCAAAATGATTAAATAGTCAATATCTGCGCGTCTATTAGGCTAGCTTACATACCTAATTTAATGTCGGTAGCTTTCATAGTTTTTAAGAAAATCAGTTTTATGTGAATTGCGGGGGCGGAAGGGGTCGTGGCAAAAAGTTGGAACAACTATTTTCTGCGCGCTAACTAAACGAGTATATAAACCAAATTTGATGTTTCTATCTGTTATACTTTTAAAGAAAAACAGTTTTATGTAAATTCTGGTGGCGTGGCAAAAATTTCAAACAAACTTGATAGCTGTACATACCACACGAGTCTGCATACCAAATTTGATGGCTCTAGCTCTTATAGTCTCCGAGATCTGCGTGTTCATACAGACGGACGGACGGACGGACAGACGGCCATGGCTAGATGGAGTCGGTTGTTGATCCTGATCAAGAATATATATACTTTGTGGGGTCGGAGATGCTTCCTTCTGCCTGTTACATACATTTCAATATATACGTAAGCCTTATTTTCTTTCATATGCTTCGTCCTCCTCTTTCTTCACCTTAACCAAAACTTTTTGGTAATTTCTAGCGATATTTATCTTAGTGTCGTCTTCGGATGGCCAGCTCTATTTTCTTGAACTTTTCCATTTCATCGACCTTAGTTGCGGCCTTAAGCCATTCTTTTTATTTTTATTTTTTGTACTTCTTTACCAATTGACTTCAGGCTTTTGACCGCCATTTTTTTCACGTTATCGGCCACACGACTTTTTTCTTGATACTCCTCGGTTTGGGACTCGGACTTCTAGTGAGTTGGAGTACCTGACGGGAAACGTGGCTAAAAGGAGCCATCACAATTACTTGTGGATTAGCGGAAAAGACCGCCTTCTTCGTTTCGATCTTAGGTTTAACTTTGTCCGCTTTAAAACCTTGGAATTTTGGACGAGCATTAAATTTAGCACATTTTGATGCATCCTTCCACTTTGGCTTCGGCTTCATAATTTGTTTGCGCCAATCTGTTGCCATTTTTGGAACCTTCAGTTTTTGGGCAAATTTTTTAAACTTGCCGTTTCCAGGTTTATTAAAGTTAGGCCAGTCAGGATTGGGCATTTTTACTTGAAATTTGTTTTTACTTGAGATTTGTTTTAATTATTAGACCTATACTCTCGAGCATGATTTTCTTTCGGGCTTCGCAACTTTTTTCTTCGCCGGAGGCGTCGACATGATATTTCACGCCTTCTTTGTTTTGTCTCTTTTCCCCTTTTTTTTCGCCTAACTTCGAGAATTTTCTGGCGACGCTACGGCGGCTTCGAATTTCACAACTTTATGCAACTGATTTTTAAGACCACGCGTCTGCAAAGAATGTTTTGTTTTGAATAGTACAACTTAATGTTTTCAGCTACTTGTAACAACTTTAACAACTTTTTAGCAGCATATAACAACTTAGCAACTTTTAACAAAACAACACTCTACTTTTCGCGACCACATATGCATTTACCTAAGTCTCTGTATTTGACACGGGCGAGCCCCCAAATGTAAGGTTAAGATTAATTTAATGTTTATTATAGTGGTTATTTAATAGGTTCATGTAAATACAGAGTAAATATATGTAGTGTCATATGGGTACATATGTGCTGAGAGATGGCAGCCTTGGATGCGGTTCGACAATGTGGCATCATCAGTCGATAAGAAGAGAGAACGAGAGAAGGAACGATAGAGAACAGACGTATAGGCCGAAGGTGTACAAAATGTGCACTAGTGTGCGTAGCAGCGAGTTGGAGACGCTGATCAGAATGTTGGCAGTTAAATTTGAAGACAGCGGTTCGCAAGGTAACGATAAATTTTAAAACGTAACAGTCGATAGTTTTGCGAAGGTGGTGCCAGACTTCGATGGGACATCAATTCCAATTGGACAGTGGCTCAAGAATTTTGAAGAAAATGCGGAGGCATATCAGCTGAGCGAGAAACAAAAATATGTTAACGCACGTAATAAAATGATGGGCACTGCAAAGTTATGTTTGGAAACGATTGTAATTGGCAATTATGAAGAATTGTGTATAGCTCTGATGGACGAGTTTCACCAAAAATTAAGCAGCGCAGAGATTCATAAACAGTTTAGAAGTCGCAAAAAGTGACAGTCAGAAAATTTTCATGATTATGTATTACAGATGCCTAAAATTGCTGCTCTTGGTGAAATCGAGGACGAATCGATTATTACATACATCGTTGACGGGCTGGAGGTACGGGAGGATTTGAAATACCCATTATATAGTTCAACTTCTTTAAGCAGCTAAGAAAGTGCTACGATCTAGTAGAAACGATGACCAGAAACGCCCAAAACAAACGTCGCCAGATTGTCCATACGAAGCCAGTTGTTCAAGCGGATTCAAACTATAAGGGTAAACAGTTGCATTACTTCAACTGTGGAGCTACAGATCATAAAAAAGCTGATTGCAATGTGGGCACTAAATGCTTT
Source organism: Drosophila willistoni (assembly GCF_018902025.1). NCBI lineage: Eukaryota > Metazoa > Arthropoda > Insecta > Diptera > Drosophilidae > Drosophila > Drosophila willistoni. Next base: position 170,904 of record NW_025814140.1, on the reverse strand, counting down.
AAGTGTAACGGCATAGGCCATATATCAAAGGATTGTCCTGAAAGGAAGCATCAAGTAAATATAGTACGAAAGTCCGATGAAGACAGCCGATTAAAGGAATTTTCGATTGATGGCAAAAAAGTCATTTGTTTGGTGGATACCGGCGCAGACATGAGACAAGACAAATACGAGGAACTTTTTCTGGATCGTCAGATGCAAAATCACGTCGAAGAATTGTTTGGTCTTGGAAATGTTGTTACAGAGGTTATAGGCGAGGTTACTACTACAGTCAAGGTGGATGGATTGAGTACAGAACACAAAATACTGATCGTCCCTAACTCCAAATTAGAAGCTAATGTACTTATTGGATACGACTTCATCAAAAAGTTTACGGTGATGATGGATCCCAACGGATGTACATTTAGCCTTCACGCTGATGAGAAAAACCAATTGAACGTTTTAAGTGTGGTAAGCTCTGTAAATGAAATTGATGTAGAACCAAAATATGCTGATACAGTCGCTGCATTAATTAAGGACTATAAGCCGAAATATAACCCGTTAAGTTTCCCGATTATGTTAAGTATATTGCCAAACTGTAATAATATCGTATTTAGAGAAAGCCCCAGTCGTCTATCGGCAAATGAACAGACAGTTGTACAAGACCAAGTAGAAGAGTGGCTAAAGCAAGGAATTGTTCGTCAGTCCAACTCAGACGTGGCAAGCAGAGTAGTTCCAATAGTTGAATATGTGTTAGAGAAAATGCAACAAGCGAAATACTTTACAGTCATAGATCTTAAGAACGGATTTTTCCACGTTGACATAGAAGAAGAAAGTCGTAAATATACAGCATTCGCGACAAAGGAAGGGGTTTTTCGAATTTAATAAAGCTCCTTTTGGGTTTTGTAATTCCCCAGCAGTTTTTGTAAGATTCATTTACTACATTTTCCAGAAGTTGATAAATGCAGGAATTATGGAAATTTATGTTGACGATATTGTGGTATTCGGATCTACAGCAGAAGAATTTTTGGATAATGTTAAGACTGTTTTAGAAGAAGCACGAAAATATGGTTTACAGATTAAATGGTCGAAATGCCAGTTTCTAAAAAGAAGAATCAATTTTCTGGGCCACGAAATAGAAGATGGCGTAATATGTCCGGGTAAAGAGAAAGTCAAGGCAGTTAAAAATTTTCAATTGCCGAAAAATATCAGAGGTGTTCAGGCATTTTTAGGACTAACAGGCTACTATAGAAAATTCAGCCGTTATTAAACACTTGACTAATTGCTCTGACTCTGTCACTCTTTATAAACCTATATGACCTTTATAAACCTATATGATCCACACAAGCAGTTACGTAAGAATTGAAAATTTAGTAATAAACAAGCAAACGAACGATGAAGACGTGTTCTAGCAGTGGCAGACACAGTTCAGTAACATTGATGCAAAAATAAAGTTAAGTTCTTATGAGATATTAAACACAGTGGTTTATTGTTCATCATAATTTGGTCCTTCGAGCCGGATCGTTGGGCATTGTTTGTTTGTTACTCATTGCTTAATAATTTGTTGCAACGTGGTTGCAATTAATTGTTAACCTCAAAGTTAGTAGTCGATAGTTCTGGCCTACTATCGAATAGGCGATCGCGTGCTTATTGGAAAAAGCGCGGACAAACGGTGGCGCCACTCGCATATCGGAACACATCTCTGGGAAAAACACGCGCGAGAAATATGAAAAAGCAAATGCCCGCCTTAAGGCTTTACGAGCTACCTTGGCTACGTCCGGAAAGTTGGAAGAAATCGGCGCGGCTGGCAACGATGGTTCGCTCTTCAAGGAATTCTGCAACAAATGCAGAATCAACAGCAACAACTACAACTCCAGATGCAGCGTCAAATGGAACTCCAGATGTTCAAATGGAACACCAGCAGCGTCAAATGGAACTCCAGCAACGGCAAATAGAGCAGCAGCAACTATTGGTTGAGAGATTGCTCTCGCCACAGCAATCTTCGTTTTCGTCAGGCTCACAGTCGGTTGCAACACCAGCAACAAGAGATTGTGAGTTACCGAAAATCAACATCAAGCCCTTCGGTGGAGATTACAAGGAATGGCATGCCTTTAAAGACCTGTTTGAGAGTACCATTCACGGAAAGACAACTTTGACGAATATCCAAAAGTTTCATCACCTGAAGTCATGCGTCATAGGAGAAGCAGCGATACTCATCCAGCATTTGCCCGTAGTGGATGCAAATTACGACACTGCATGGAAATCATTGAGTGATCGATATGAAAAGCCCCGTTACTTGGTAAATTTACTGATAGACACATTCACCGCCTTGCCAAAAGCTGTTGGGGCAAAACTCATCATCGCTACGCGCTCTGACATGCGGAGCCAGTGATGTTATTCGGGCTTTAGACGCTTCTGGACAAACGGGCCGTGACTCATTTACTTGCTCATCAACAAGGTTGATGAGGCTACCCGACGTGAATGGATATACAAAAGCCAGGATATTGAAAGTCCTACCATTGAAAGTTTTTGGACTCACGATGCGATCGCCTTGAGCTCAGTCAAGTTGTCGATCATGTAGCGAGCAAACCGAGGGATGAAAAAGGAAAAAGGCAAGCACGCACCATGCTTGCCATTACAGGTAATTGTATGAAATGTCATAGTACTAAGCACATATGTCGGCTTGTCCTCAATTCCAGAGCTTGACTGTCAAGCAACGTTACACCTTTGCGAAGGAGAAACATGTGTTTTAATTGTTTGAGAACTGGACATGGAGTAAGCGCTTGTGCATTTTGAAGGCCATTCTACACAGCATACATCACCAGCGGCATCAGCGATAGAAATGATGAATGTTACCAGACCCAGTAAGCCAAATGGCCAACGAAGAAGCACTCTACCTACTGCATTGGTACACGTCCGAAATTCTCAAGGAGCCTTGCTGACGTGCCGTATTTTATTGGATATCGCCTCAGACTTGTCATTCATTTCGGAACGGTGCGTACAGACGTTGGGGCTTGCACGTTCGCCATTTCGAGTTGCCACATCGGGCATCTCAGACGTCAAGGCGCTAATAAGCAGAGGTTTCTGCTCTCTCCAGATGATGTCTCGTGTGTCGAGTCATTGCATCGATATTAAAGCTCACATTTTAGGAAAGATCACCTCACCATTGTCACGTGAAAACATTGATGCTTCATCACTGTCGGTATTTAATGGATACCAAATGGCTGACCCTGACTTCAGAACTAACGCTTCAATCAACATTTTGCTGGGCAATGATTGCATTTGGTTAGTTCTCACCGGAGAGAAGTTATGCGATAGTCAAGGGCACCCTATTGCAGTTAGCACCATATTTGGATGGGTAATCACATCGGTGTACACTTCAATATTGCAAACATCATCTATGTCATTGCTGACTAAGGTTAATATAAAAGGACTACTGCAAAGATTTTGGGAACTAGAGGAAGTTCCATCACATACAACTGTAAACGAAGAGGATCGAAACGCACTTCCGGCTTACCGACAACCGCAACCCGAATGGAAGATACATAGTCGATTTGCCCTTCGAGGAACAAAACCCACAATTTGCGGATACATTTCAAGGAGCCAGATCGCGCTTTCTCGCAGTCGAGCGTCGTCTAATGAAGGATGCCAGCTTGAAGTTAAAATATACTCAGTTTATGAGAGAGTATATCCAGCTGGGTCACATGAAGGAAGTAGCTGCAGACGAAGCCACAAACGTACGTAAGAAGTCATTCTATTTGCCACACCATCCAGTCATAGGTGCCAAGCTGCGGGTGGTGTTCGATGGATCATTTCAAGATCGGGATGGACGATCTCTTAACGACGCACTTCACATTGGCCCATGTATACAACGCAACCTCTTCAACGTTTGTCTGCGTTTTCGAATGCACAGATTCGTATTTTCTGCGGACACCGTCAAAATGTTCAGACAGATTTTAGTGGCCCCTGAACATCAGAATTTTCAACGAATCCTTTGGAGAGAAGACCCTGAGGAACCATTGAAGCAGTACAAGTTGACCACAGTCACCTATGGCACGGCATGTGCACCGTTTCTAGCAGTTAGAGTGCTGGAACAACTGGCAACTGATCACGAATACGAGTTTCCAAGGGCGGCTAGGATACTTTTGGATGATTTCTACGTCGATTACGTACTGACAGGAGCCATGAACGAACAAGAACTGCTCGACATTAAGGAAGAGCTGATACTCCTTATCACGGGTACAATTGGAGCTAAGCAAATGGGTCTTGAATAGTAAACGAATTGCCAGCAACGAGGGAAATGAAATCGATTTCTCAAAGATGGCAGCAAAGGTGCTTGGGCTGCATTGGCGTCCTGGACAAGACGTCCTAACATATAAGGTTTCATTATCGGGACATATGACTTGTACGAAGCGACAAGTGCTGTCTGACACGGCACGCATCTTTGACCCACTCGGCATTTTAACGCCAGTGGTGATCAAGTTTAAAATTCTGCTCCAAGAATTATGGCTGCTTAATCTGGATTGGGACTCGGAACTGCCAACGAAGCAAGCGCACTTATGGCAAACATTCAGAAAGGACATTTTCACGTTAAGGAACCTGAAGATACCACGATTTGACAATCAACTCGATGACATCGAACTGCATGGATTTTCAGATGCTTCGTTAAAGGCTTACTCTGCTGTCATTTACAACCGTGTGACACACCTAGATGGAAGCATCGGAGTGGCACTCACTGCAGCTAAAACAAGAATGTCACCATTAAAGCAGAAGTCGTTGCCACGATTGGATCTTTGCGGAGCTCTACTATTAGCTCGTTTACTCCAAGCAGTAAGGTCTGGTCTGCGCCAGAAGAATGTTAAGATACACGCATGGACCGATTCTACAATCGTTTTGTCATGGCTTTCGCATCAACCCTGTAAACTTACAACATTTGTTGCCAACCGAACGGCAGAAATACTAGAGACCATACCACGTAGCGCTTGGAGACATGTCAGCACTAAAGAGAATCCTGCGGATTGTGCATCACGAGGCATGCTAGCGAGTGATTTAATTAACTTTGATCTATGGTGGAAGGGACCATCTTGGCTGCACGACTATACACTATACTCAGAGACAATGAATAGACCACCAACTTGCTGCTCAATTCTCAAGCCAGCAGCAGAACTTGAGTTCAAAACCAAAATCTTGACAACCATTTCCAAGGATATTGAGGATTCCCCATTTGAGGTATTACTCGGAAGGACATCATCTTGGATTAGACTGGTTCGAGTGGTCGCATATGTATTCCGGTTCGTTCACCGAACCAAATCAAGCAAGTCTAAATATTCAGGACCTCTAAAGTTCGATGAAATTACCAGAGCAAGGAAGTTTTGCCTACGACAGGCACAAAATCAATTCAATGACGATAGACAGCTGCTTTTGAGGAAGCAATCTTTGGAGCGACGATCAATTTTAAGCAAACTATCTCCCTTCGTTGACGAAGATGGAATTATACGTGTGGGTGGACGTTTGGAAAGGTCGCAATTGCCTGCAGATGCCAAGCATCCAGTAGTTTTGGAGTTTCAGCAATGTTTGTAATAATTCGCCAGAAATATTGGATCATTGGCGCACGAAATCTTATTCGACGTATCACACATGATTGTTTAAACTGTTTTAGACAGCGCCATCACACAGCAAATCAGTTTATGGCCAATTTACCGGCTGTTCGAGTGCGACAAGCTTTTCCATTTGAGCATACTGGATGCGATTATGCTGGACCTATCCTGCTGAAGGTTCACACGGGACGAAACCCAGGAAGGAAAAGGGCTCCATTTGCCTGTTTGTATGTATGGTTACTTCAGCTCTTCATCTGGAGCTGGCCACTGATCTCAGCACCGACACATTCTTGGCGGCATTAAAACGTTTTGCGGGCGTAACTTTGTTGGCGCAAAACGTCGTTTCGAAAGAGCTTGCGGATCAAAGTATCAAATGGAATTTGATTCCTCCATATTCACCACACTGGGGTGGTAAGTGGGAGTCGGCAGTACGCTCGGTTAAGCAGCATTTGCGACGTGTAATAGGAACCAACGTCCTTACCTTTGAGCAGATGCACAGACTGCTCTCGCAAATAGAATCTGTCGTTAATTCTCGACCATTGTGCACAGCAACGGATACTGAAATTGCCTACCTGTCACCGGCACATTTCTTAATTGGCAGAACATATACAGCAGTTCCTGAAGACAGCTATTTGCAGATTCCGACCAATCGATTGAGCTACTGGCAGCATGTTCAAGCAATGCTTCAAGGATTTTGGAAGCGTTGGCATCAAGAATACTTGACATCACTACAACAGCCCCCGAAATGGACCACCAAGTTACCAAACATTGCGATCGGTAATCTTGTACTGATCAAGGACTCTAACGCGCCTCCATCGGCATGGCTCTTAGGACGGGTAACTAAGGTGTTCGCAGGAGATGATGGCCTCGTCAGAGCGGTTCAGGTTCTCACCTTATCAGGAGAAGTCACTCGCCCAATCACAAAGATTGCAGCCCTACCGTGTTCAAAACGGTGTTTCAGGGGGGGGGGGGCGGGATGTTGAGGAACCAATTGTCATTTACCTTACATTGCTATACGTAGCAAGGCAAGGACTCAGTGGCAGACACAGTTCATTAACATTGAAGTAAAAATAAAGTTAAGTTCTTATTGGATATTAAACACAGTGGTTTATTGTTCATCAACAAGTACATATTCGCAGTCGTAGATGAGTTCTCTAAATATACATGGCTATATCCTACAAAATCGACAGATGCCTCGGAGGTTATTAAACACTTGACTGATTGGGCCACAATTTTTGGAAATCCACGTCGTATCGTCAGCGTTAGAGGTGCAGCATTTACGTCTAAGCATTTTAAGGAATTTTGTACGAATCATAAGATCGAACGTCGAAACCACTACAGGAGTTGCAAGAGAAAACGGACAAATAGAGAGGGTCAACAGAGTCATACTTTCTGTCTTAGCCAAGATGTCAGCTGCAGAGCCTCAGAAGTGCTATAGGTACACCGCACAGGTACAACGTACTATAAACTCGAATGTTCACTCGTCGACCAAGTTTACACCTTTTGAAGTTATGTTCGGATTGAAAGTGAGAAACGAATCAGATCTTGAGTTACAAAGAATTTTGGAAGAAGAACTACTAGATGGACTTCAGAATGAGCGAATTCAAATAAGAGCAGAAGCAAGACAAGACAGCAAATACTAGAGGCACAGACCAGATACAAGCGCCATTACGACCAGAGACGGAAGCCATGCCACTGTTATCAGTTGGGCGACCTAGTAGCAATTCAAGTCACACAGTTCGTGTCGGGCAAGAAGCTGTCGAATAAATTCATTGGTCCATACGAAATCATCAAAGTAAAGAGGAATGGTAGATATGAAGTCAAAAAATCTGCTAAATTTCAGGGTCCAAATAAGACGTCCACCACGTCCAAATAAGACGTTCGTACATTAAGCTTTGGCGTTACATGGAGAACAACGATGAAAGCGATCTCGAAGGATCATCTGAGGCAGATGATTTTCAGGATGACCGAATGTAGTGTCATATGGGTACATATGTGCTGAGAGATGGCAGCCCTGGATGCGGTGCGACAATGTGGCATCATCAGTCGATAAGAAGAGAGAACGAGAGAAGGAACGATAGAGAACAGACGTTTAGGCCGAAGGTGTACAAAAGTTGCTTAAGTTGTATTTCAAGTTGTTAAAGTCGTAAAGTTGCTAAAAGTTGTCACCTAAAGTTGTTAAGTCTAAGTTCTTTTTATCCTAACTTCAACTGACTATTTTGCTATATATGTATCTAACTATTAATAAACAACAATTATTGTATACACGCAATAACTCTTACATATATATGATGCATGTACTAGTTTTAAATCGAGTTTTTACACAACTTTTGAGACAACTTCGTGCTTCGGCTGACGACCAACGAGAGAGACTACCAACTGAGAGCCGATTACCCAACGAACACTTGCTTCCGAGCCAGACTACCCAACAAACAGTGTAGAACGGTGTGTTGCCAGCTATCTGGTATCTCTATGTCTTACATAAATGTGTAACTAAATTGTGCATTCTCGGTTCTTTGATCTTCTAGATAGTCCGTTTTATTTTTTGTCGTTCAGTTCTCTATTCAATTCGCAAAGAAAGTTATATAAATCTGAAGCAAGGTAGACGAGAGGTTGAAAATGATTAATTACATTTTCATATCCGATTAATTACATTTTCATATCCGTTTTGATTTGATTTTTCATTCATGCCACTTCTCTTATCCACTTGTTTTTTAAGAATTCTGATTTCATATTCTTTTCTGTGTTTATAGCAAATTTCGTTGAGCAGATATCTCTTGAATGGTTGGAGAGTTCGTAAAGATATATGTATATATTATTTATTCGATTGTTCCCCAGATGAGACTCTTATGCGGCAATTTATCATAATCATTTTGTGGCATGTGATTGATGGCGTCATAGTGGCAAGGAGTAGACCACCTGACAGCAACTTAAGTTCAGTAGCTTTTGGGATATATGTGCATACATATATTTTTTGATTAATAGGGTTTGACTCCTTAACTGAACCTCAAATTTTGAATTTAAAAGTTTTTACATTTCCCTTTTGATACGCCTCTTTGCTATACTGTGCTATTTTTTCAAATAAACAATAGTACCTAAGTATATATACTTAATTTGGTTTTAATTTTTTTGAAAATTCCCAAAGACATAATAAATGTTGAAAATTTCCCCCAATTTACGACATCCCCAGACGATTTTCCACCTAAATGACGACTAAATGACCGACTGTGCTTAGATTCCCTTGGATGCAGATATAAATATATATATATGCGGATAAAAACAAACTTACATATACGAGGAGATACATTTTCATTTAGCGTCGACAAAAGACATGAAATCTAAATCAGCCGTGACACATCAGTCAACACACAAAAAATAAAACGAAACGAAAAACGTAAAAAGTAACGAAAATATTCACCTAAAAGAAGGGATCCGTACCATGGCCCTAGTCTCAAAGATCTTGTGGGAGCAGGCCAGTTTCTCGCTTATTCTTTCTCTCTTTTCTCAAGCTCTCAATGTATTAACTCTAATAAGTTTTCATATTAGCCAACGTAAAATCCGTCAATATTTATTTCAAATCTTCTTGTTTACTACGAAGTAACTGGAGAAGTTTAAATGCTTAATACCCTAGAGTTAGAAAAGGACAAATTTATTTAAAATGTTCATTACTTTAAGTTTAAGTTTAATAACAGATCAAAAATTTTTCAAAAATTCTTAGAAATTGTTGAGTTTTAAATAAATAAATGAACATTTAAAGGGTGTGTTTTATATGCTCCTAAAGATAATACCAAACAAATTGTTATTCCATGGTTTTTTCCCCAAAAATGTTTGTTTATTTATTGGAACATTTTACTTTTTTAATTTGTAATTTTTTAAAATTAGTGAATAGAAACATCTTGTCATCACTTATATATGTATATGAATTTAAATATATTAAAGATGAATAAGAAGCAAATAATCTGCCAAGAATCTATTGAATCATTATACCATACACCCATAGGGTGAAATGGTACATTAAAGTCGCCAAATTGTATGTAACAGGCAGAAGGAAGCATCTCCGACACCACAAAGTATATATATTATTGATCAGGATCAACAACCGAGTCAATCTAGCCATGTCCGTCTGTCCGTCCGTCCGTCCGTCCGTCCGTCCGTCCGTTTGTCTGTATGAACACGCAGATCTCGGAGACTATAAGAGCTAGAGCCATCAAATTTGGTATGCAGACTCGTGTGGAATGTACAGTTATCGAGTGTTGCGGTGCAGGCTTAATTGCCGCCCCGCGCCAGTAAAAAGGTTTACCCAACGCGCCCCTGGTTTTTATTATCTTTTATTCGAAGAAGAACAGTTAGAATTTACTTTGTCTTTGCTTGCACTGGTGTTCGAGGAAAAAGAGTAACTTTTCCCTGTGTTTATTTACTTTTTAGTATTTTTTATTATAAAATTAAAACCTCCGTCTTGTTTGACGTTCAACACATAATTATCATTTTTATTCGGCGACAATGCCGTTCTCTCCTTCAGTTAATTATGTATATATGTATGTATGTATATATGTATGTAAGTGTCTATATATGTATGTATGGATATATGTATGTATGTAAATATGTATGTACGTATATATGTAAGTGTGTATATATGTATGTATGGATATATGTATGTGTGTAAATATGTATGTACGTATATATGTACATATGTGTTATTTGTTGCCCTTTTTGATGTGTTGTCCATGGTTTGTGTAGTTGAAGGTGAATTCGTTGGTGTGGTGACCGGTAGGTAACTCCTCCCCCACTGGATTGAAGTGAGGGCCATAGCGGTGGTCTGAACGAAATTAGTAGCGACTGGTGGTGGTTTCAGAACAATTGATCCTCTTCAAAGGATTAAAATATAGTTGCGCTTTGATTGCTTCTAGGTGAGGTTGTCTATGCTACGTTTTAAGTCTATTTAACACCAACAAAACAAACTCCCTTTCTGCTTCCAGAATTTCCGGTTGTTCTGTCCATTGATGATTCCTTGTAGATAATTTGTATCACACGTTGGGGCAGGAAACATAATTTTATCTTTAAGAGGCTTAATACTATATCTATTATAAAAAACATGTTTAGGTATTTTCAGATATTTAGTCTTGTCATTGGCAATGGTATAATGAATGAATTTATAATCTTTAATTCTGAACATTGGAATTTTTATGTAAAATATAACATTAGTTTTGTTTACAAATGTATCTATTTCAATTAATCTATATAAATGTTCTTGCGATGAAATTGTGACATTTCGTTTTGCTAAAATTTCTGTGATCTTGTCTTCTTTAGTTGAAAAAAAATAAATTTTGGGATAATATTAAGCAAAAAAAAAAAAATAATAAAGTATTATTTAAATGGTTATACATAACATCAATGCTAAGGCCAATTCTATTTAAATATTGACGAACATGGATTTCGTTGTGTTCAGTGCTTAATTCCTTATAGATATTACTTTTATAGTTTTTTTTTTTTTTTTTTTTTTTTTAAATTACTTTTAATATTCTGTTTGTTATTATCGGTTGATCGGTAATGTTTGAAAATCTTATAATTATTTTATTATTAACGTTTCATTGATGATTGACATTGTTTATTCATTTGTTCATGCTCCCTTTAATTTCCCTAAATTCCTTTCTTTTTTTTATTCTTTTTGTGTAATAAGTATGTTGTTGTTTACAATAATTAGGTATGTATGTATGAAAAATCGTATTTAATAATTTTTTGTTTGCTTGTGTTTTTGTATTTTATATTATATATATGTATACCTGGTTTTTTGCTAAGGCTTTCTTGTCAATCATTTTATTTTTGACTTGTGAATTTTTTGCTTTTTCTTTGTAATAAATGTGACCCCTTATCTTTAGTGACAATATGTTTTGAAAAGCGAGGAGTCAATTTATTTCTTCTATTTTCTTTTCTGAATACTGTCTCGTCAGTTTCCACTTCTGGTGGATCCTTCCTTTCTTCGTTTAGTTTTAAAGTTCGTTATTTATTTTGATCAGATATTTGTTGAGCAATCTTGGGGTATATTTTTTTATGATAAAGGTCTAAGTCTTGTAAATAATCGTGTTTGTTAGTAAATTTAATGCTTTTTGAAACAGGTGGGTTCGACCCGAGAATAATTCAAAGGGTGTTAAATTAGTGGCAGAGTGTATAGCATTGTTGTAAGTGATCAATGCTTCAGCGAGGATATCGTCATGTATTGTGGGAGTTTTTTCAGTTTTCCTCTTTTCCATTATTAGTCTGTAAATTTCTGTTAAAGACGAATGAAATCGTTCGTACTTGAAGACTGTTGAAAAGATGTGACATGTCTGGTGATATTGTATTGAGTGCAAAAATCAATGAAAAGATTTCCTGCGAACTCTGCACCCTGGTCACAAACAATCTTTTTAGGTATGCCATGAGTGCACATAAAATGTCTGATTGATTTTACTATATTTAGGCTATCTCTTGCTGGTATAGTGTACCCAGCAGCAAATTTTGAAAACTTGTCTATTATTGTTAAAACATTTTGATGGTTAATGGTGTACAAATCGATATGAATTATGTCTAATGGAGTTTTGGAACCTCTGTTTCCTGATAGGGAACTTTTTGCGGATGTCTATCGTATTTCAGGGTTTGGCATAAGTCACAATTGTTTATTGTTTTTGTAATTTTTTGCTTCATATGTGGGAAATATATTGTTCTTTTTAAATGGGCTAGAGTTTTATCAATTCCCCTGTGATTATTATAATAGTGATAGTCTCTAATTTCTTTTCTTGTTCATCCTGTGTGGTACGTTCTTCCAAAAACTCTGTGCATCTAACAAGTTTATAGAGTGTACTGTTTGAAAAAAACTGTGAAAAAACCTCTTGTACTATTTTGAATATTGTGTCAGTGGTAAAAATTGCACAAGTTTTATTTGGTTTTAAAATAGTTTTCAAAATTCTAATCACGACTTTTTTATTAAAAATGGGTTCTGATATAATGCGGCGAAGTTTGTTTTTAAACGGGCTTTGGATTTTGATGTTAGAAACTGGATCTTTGTTAAGGATAATTTGGATATTAAAATCGTTTAAACATTTTTCCGAAATTGCTATAAGTTGTGAAATGTTCTCCAGGCCTGAATGTACGGTTTCCTCACATGTCGCCTCGACTGATTCTTGGTCATTTAAGTTGATATCAAGTTTTGTTCTGCTCAAGGCGTCAGCAATCACGTTTTGAGACCCCTTTTTATACCATACACCCATAGGGTGAAATGGTATATTAAAGTCGCCAAAATGTATGTAACAGGCAGAAGGAAGCATCTCCGACCCCACAAAGTATATATATTCTTGATCAGGATCAAAAACCGAGTCGATCTAGCCATGTCCGTCTGTCCGTCCGTCCGTCCGTCCGTCCGTCCGTCCGTCCGTCCGTCCGTCCGTATGAACACCTAGATCTCGGAGACTATAAGAGCTAGAGCCACCAAATTTGGTATGCAGTCTCGTGTAGTATGTACGCTTATCGAGTTTGTTTATAATTTTTGCCACGCCCCCTTCCGCCCCCGGAATTTACATAAATCTGATTTTCTTAAAAACTATGAAAGCTACCGACATTAAATTTGGTATGTAAGCTAGCTTAATAAACACGCAGATATTGACTATTTAAAAATTTTGCCACGCCCATTTCCGCCCCTGAAAATTAAACAAAACTGATTTTCTCGAAAACTAACAAAGCTAAAGTCACCAAATTTAGTATGTGTACTGGCTTAGTATCTACGCAGCATATATATATTTTAATATGTTGCCACGCCCACTTCCGCCTCCATAATTTAGAAAAAACCGATTGGCTCTTGCAATTTTTTGACCATCGCGATCAAATTTGGCAGACTAATAAATCTTATCTTATTCTATCAAACTACCAAATTTGATTGAAATCGGACTAGAAACATGCAAAATATACGTACGAACGTATTTTGCTACGCGATCCATACGGGTAGAATTGGCCGTTGGCTAGTGGCGGCGCTAGAGTGCTCGTGTGTTTGTAGAGTGAGCGAGATAGCAAATGGTACGAGGCATGTTAAAACAATTTAGTAGACATACATTTGGTTTTCGAAATTTTAAATATTTGTTTCACCTGGTGTATGGTATACCCAAGTCGGCGAGACGACTTACTTACTTCATTGTATATAACTTCGTAATCGTACTCTAACAGTCTGAGCTTCCATCTCACCAATTTGGAATTTGGTTCCTTGAAACTCATAAGCCATGTCAGGGGCTTATGGTCAGTGACAATTTTAAATTTTTGACCAAAAAGATACGGTCTAAAATACTTAATTGCCCAAAGTATGGCAAGCATCTCTTTTTTGACGGTAGAGTAGTTCGCCTCGGTGTCCGTTAGTGTTCTGCTAGCGAATGAAACTGGCTTGTCCGATCCCAAGTTTCCTTGAGATAAAACAGCCCCTAAAGCGACATTACTTGCATCTGTAGTAAGTATAAACGGTTTATCGAAATCAGGGTATATTAGGATCGGGTCATTACATAACAAGGTTTTACAATATTCGAAAGTTTTGATAAAGTCTTCGTCAACAGTAACTTTTGATTTTCCCTTCAGTTGTTTAGTTAGTGGTTTTGTTATTTTAGCAAAATCTTTAATAAACTTTCTATAATAACCCATGACACCTAAGAATGATTTAATTTGTTTCTGTGTTACTACACAGGCAAAGGGAATTTCTTTATTGTCTCAATCTTTGTCGGGTTTGGCTTTACCCCTTCGGGGGTAACAATGTGACCCAGATATTCGATTTCCTTTTTCAGGAATTCAGACTTATCCGGTTGTAATTTTAAATTTGCATTTCTAATTTTCTTGAAGAGTATAAAAATCATTTGTTTTTATACCCTTGCAAAAAGGGTATATTAATTTTGGTCAAAAGTGTGCAACGCATAGAAGGAAGCATCTCCGACCATATAAAGTATATATATTCTTGATCAGCACGACGAGACGAGTTCAAATAGCCATGTCCGTCCGTCCGTCCGTCCGTCCGTCCGTCTGGATCAACGCAAACTCCTCCTAGACCGTTAAAGCTACAGAGCTGAAATTTTGCATGTAGGCTTGTATATACGGCAGGCGTTGTATATCTCGGATTCAGCCGGATCGGATCACTATATCATATAGCTCCCATACAAATGGCAAAGTCACGAACAGTGACTTTTCTTAATAACTTCGTTATTTTCTGACCTATTGTCATGAAATTGAATATTGGTGAGTTAATTACACATATAAACGACTAAGTCAAATTTGATCAAGATCGGGTGCCTATATCATTTAGCTCCCATAGGAACGATCGTTCGAAAACAGTGACTTTTGTCAATAACTTCGTTACTTTTGCCGCGATTGCTTTCAAATTAAACATTTGTTAGTTTAATATATCTGTTAATGACTGTGCCAAATGTGATTAGGATCGGGTAACTATATCATATAGCTCCCATAGGAACGATCGGTGGAAAACAGTGACTTTCATCAATAACTCCGTTATTTCCTATGTAGGCCGTTCTTTCGGAAACATTAGCCTTTTTAGTTTAAACGTTTTTCCACTTTGATGGCTATAGGTAAGGAAAGAGTTACCAAAAAAATTGCAAGGGTATACAAACTTTGACGCGGTCGAAGTTAGCCCCGGCCCTCTGGTTTTAAATGTTGGATATGTTCCTGTAAGGATGGCGAGAAAACAATGATGTCATCCATATATGTAAGGCAACAGGTTCCAAATAAGTCACCAAACAAGGAATCTATTACCCTTTGAAAAGTTGCAGGTGCATTAGTCAGGCCAAAGGGCATTCTGATAAACTCGTAATGTCCTCCCTCCGCCGAAAATGCTGTTTTCTGGATGTCGTCCTTGTGCATCTCTATCTGGTGGTAACCACTGGCTAAATCCAGTATTGAAAAATATTTCGATTTCCCAATTCTATCCAAGACATCGTTTATTATTGGCATAGGGTACTTGTCTTTTATGGTTTTCTCATTTAGCTTTCTAAAATCTACAACTAGACGCCACTTTCTTTTTTCTGAGGCATCGGCTTTTTTTGGCACAAGCCAAACCGGAGCACTCCAAGGAGAGTGACTATGTCTTATTATTTTATTATCGAGTAATTTTTTTAATTGTTCCTTTACCTCAATTCTTTCATGGAACCCATACCTATAGGGTCTTGTATAAATCGGGATATCATCTTTAGTCAAAATCTTATGTTTGACTTCGTTTGTAAATGATAGTTGCTTACTGTCGTCATAAAAGATGTCAGAAAATTCAACACAAATGTCTTTTAATAATTGGATTTCTTCTGAGTTGATATGTGCAGTTCTAATTACTTTGTTAAAATCAAATGAGCTTAAATCTGTTTCATTATCATTTTGGAAAGCGATGTTTACTTCTATATGCTGACCCTTGGAATATGAATTTACTTGAAGGGGTTGGTCAAAACATATACTTTTATGTGAGTCGGAGTAATTTGTTATTTCGACCCAACTGAAGTTATTTTCTGCTGAATATAATCCGTTTGAAATAAAAAGTAATATCTAGTTGTATTTCCTGACAAAGAAAAGTGCCTTCTTTAAGGTTAACAGGGATCTTGATTAGTTTTCTGGTTGAATGCTCAATCTCTAGCTTTTCTCCTGCTAAATTTTCTTTTGTGAGTATTGGGAGTTTAGCATTTTGTGTGATCAACACGAAATTTTCTAAGTCTACTTTTGCTTTCAATGTTTTTAGTAAATCGACTCCTATAAGGCCATCGAAAAATGAATGGAATTTAAATAATAAAAATTTTAGTGTACCATTTTGGTTAAATTCATTAAACATGTCTAGTAAACATGCTGAATATAGTGCATGTGTATTTATAATTGTTTTTATAATTCTTGGCTCGGTCAGTTTAATATGTTGTTCACTTGGAACAAATTGAGGGTCAATAAAAGAAGTAGTACACCCTGTGTCGATCAAAAGGTTTAATTTTTTACCAAATGGGAATTGAATTTGAACATATGGTAAAATCGAGCCATGTGTGTGCTTGGTTATGTAGCCTGCTTGGATGTTGAGGCTACATACTGAAAATTTTGGTCATCATTAATGTTGTGCAACTCATCTCTTTTTTTTTATTTGATTACTGTTACTGTTGTTACTGTTGTTTGTGTTATTCGCCTAGCTTCTCTTTGACTAGTATAAACTTCCTTTTCCGCAATTGCTATTTCATATGCTGTAACGATATCCGTGGGGTCTCTGCCTCGAACTATTGAACCTAAAGGTCCACGAAGTCCCTTCAGAAAAGTGGTTAGACATTGGTTAAGAAACAATTCTTTAATGAATTCTTTTAGTCCCTCTTTATTTCCCTCATATACAGGCATAGACTGAATCAATTGTAATAAATCGGATATCTTAAACCCACCCAATGGCTTCTGTGTTTGGGGGCCAGTGGGTTGGTCTGGAGGAATCTCCTGATCTAAAGGCATTGATAATTCGAAACTCATTGGTAATTCGAAAAATTATTTTTGAAGTGAAAACTTCTTTAGAATCGTTGGGAGTGATTTCAGACTCGATGAAACGAAAAACCGACCACTAAACAGAGACACATATAGATCTTATAGTATTTAGCCTGCGAGAGAATGAGATGCAAATATATAAAAAGCATTATAAATAAATAAAAAGCATTATGAAAAAAACTTCGACCAAGCTGGGAGTCGAACCCCGGCCGCCCGATCGCCAAGCGAGCACACTAACAACAGAGCCACGTCGACACTTTGTAAATTGCCGTCGAGTTGTGTGGTTAGTGTGCTCGCGTGTCTCTAAAAAGAGACATAACGACAATGCGAAAATGAGATGCGTGCTTAACTACAGAACTCGACGGCAATTTAGAAAGTGTCGACGTGGCTCTGTTATTAGTGTGCTCGCTTGGCGATCGGGCGGCCGGTGTTCGACTCCCAGCTTGGTCGAAGTTTTTTTTATAATGCTTTTTATTCATAATGCTTTTTATATATTTATATATTTTTTTGTGATACATTTTTATTTACTTTTTATTTACTTTTTATACCCTTGCAGAGGGTATTGTAAAATTGGTCAGATGTTCGTAACGCACAGAAGGAGGCGTTTACGACCCCATAAAGTATATAAATTCTTGATCAGCATGAGAAGCTGAGTTGATATAGCCATGTCCGCAAATTGTTTTCTTCTAGACCTATATGATATAGTGGTCCGATCCTAAAGATTTTCATACTTTATCTTACCCGGGTAATAAAAAACCCCAAAAAAAGATTTCATCCCGATAGCTCTTAAGACGGCTGAGTAAAACGCATACGCACAGACGGACGGACAGATGGACATGGCTATATCAACTCAGCTTCTCAGGTCGTAAACGCCTCCTTCTGTGCGTTACGAACTTCTGACCAATTTTACAATACCCTCTGCAAGGGTATAAAAAGTAAATAAAAATGTATCACAAAATATATAATGAATGAATGCACAGCAACTAGAATCACTGTCTGTTCAGCTCTCTAAAGTGGGAGAAATATGTGCATGCGAAACCAGATTGAGCAATGGAAAAACAGTTTTAATTGTGGCAATTTATATTTCACCGAATCAATCAATAAATAGCATCACGGAATTCATTCATGAAAATTTAATAAAGTATACACCAGAAGTATCGCGGATACTTAGAAAAGATTACGATAAAGTTCCAATGATTTTAAGTGTCGATTTTAACGTAAATTTTGCATTGGACACAGCGGTTCCTTTAATTGACTTTCTCAATACAACATTCAGTTTAAAAATGTGTAACAATCGCACCGAATCAACAACACGATCAAAAACAACAATTGACGCGGTATTTCAAAGATATGTTGACAACATCGAAACCAAAGCATTTGTATCATATTTTAGCTATCATAAGCCAATCGTATCATTTGTTGAAATTGAAAACATTGAGGATGAATAATAATAATAAAATGAAGAAAATAAAATAAAATGAAGAAAATAAAAAATATGACCTTAATAGCAATATTATAATGAACCTATAATTATCCCGCTCCTAATGCTGCTTTCGTCTCATTCTCTCTCAGTTTGTTTTACGGAAGGTTTCACTTCTACCGTGTCTAGCCGTTAGACGCCCTCTTTTTTTTTTTTTGAATTTGTTTTGTTACTATCTAGTCTCTTAGATCGTGTTTCTTACTTTTTAACTTAATCGTAGCTTAATATATCTTTCTTACTTATGTTTTATTGTAATTAGTGTTATGTGTAAGCAAGGTGTCCTTCCTTTTTTTTTTTTTTTTTTTTTTAATCTGTTGACTCACGAATTGTTGTCCCTCCGTGTGGCAAGCGATGAAAAGATGGTTTTAAATAGTTGTTGTTTTATTTCGCGGTTGTGCTGAAGCTAACTGAGATTGTTGCTCGTTGCAGTAGTCCCAACTTCTTTTTTTTTTTGAATCTGTTGACTCACGAATTGTTTTCCCTCCGTGTGGCAAGCGATGAAATGATGGGTTTAAATATTTGTTGTTTTATTTCGCGGTTGTGCTGAAGCTAGCTGAGATTGTTGCTCGATGCAGTAGTCCCAACTAAGGGCGGACAGTCGTCAGCCGTGAATTTCACCAGATTAAGCCTTGTTAATAAAAAAAAAATTATTATTATTTTTGAATAGACAAACTTTTATGTGTATTCAACATCTTTATTGTTGTTTCAAAATTGATATATATATTTTTTTGTTTTTTTTTTTTAATTTTTTTTTATTATATTTTTTTTTTATTTTTTTTTGTTTTTAAATTTTTTTTTGTGTTTTATGGGTTTTTTTTTTTATACCCTTGCAGAGGGTATTATAAAATTGGTCAGATGTTTGTAACGCACAGAAGGAGACGTTTCCGACCCCATAAAGTATATATATTCTTGATCAGCATGAGAAGCTAAGTCGATATAGCCATGTCCGTCTGTCCGTCTGACCGTCTGTCCGTCTGTCCGTCGGTGCGTACGCGTTTTAATCAGCCATCTTAAGAGCTATCGGGATGAAATTTTTTTTGGGAGCTTTTTTTTACCCGGGTGAGATAAAGTATGAAAATCTTTGGGATCGGACCACTATATCATATAGCTCTAGAAGAAACATTTTTGCAAAAATTGGAGTATCCCCATGAAATTTACCAATATGATAGTAATAGATATAAAATCTCAGATCCCAAAATTTGAATCTGATCCGATAAATAGAACACAAGTTACAGTCAATATAAATCGGTTCAAACGCTGCCGGCAGCGCTGCTTGCTGCCTACTACTGCCATCATCAAATCAACAGAGCACACGCATACACACACAGACGCAACGCTACATGAACTGTATGTGTATGCGTGCCGTGCTTTGCTTAGAAAATGATGGAAGAAGAAAAACTTGTGGTAAAAAGAGAAATAATATTTTGTTTGTGTATTGATGAATTGAGTTGCAGGGAAAGAAATTTCAAAAAGGAAAAATATTATTGCCAAGTATACTGCAAGGGTATATAAACTTCGGCATAGCCGAAGTTAGCTTCTTTGATATTTTTTTTTTTATTAGCTCTGTCCAATACAGCAGGTTCCGGTTACACATACACACAAACTTGTGGGCACATATAACCGTCTAGCGCAATAAGAACACGAAAAAAAAAAATTTGTACAACAACTTATGTGTTAGTTTAAACAGCTTATGTATCGTTTAGCTATTTGTTCTCCTCCTTTTTTTTTTTTGAGTATGAAAACCAGAGGCTGGTTTGCCCCCTTTTACTTTGGAGGGTCCCTTGGGAATCACAAAGTTGGGGAAAGTTATACTATTTTTATAGTAGTGTTTTTTGTTTATAGTTTTAAATATTTTATTTGAATCAATTTTGTTGTTGGTTTCTTTTATTTTTTTTTTTTTTTTTTTTTTTTTGGAGTATGAAAACCAGAGGCTAGTTTGCCCCCTTTTACTTTGGAGGGTCCCTTGGGAATCACAAAGTTGGGGAAAGTTATACTATTTTTATAGTAGTGTTTTTTGTTTATAGTTTTAAATATTTTATTTGAATCAATTTTGTTGTTGGTTTCTTTTTTTTTTTTTTTTTTTTTTTGGAGTATGAAAACCAGAGGCTAGTTTGCCCCCTTTTACTTTGGAGGGTCCCTTGGGAATCACAAAGTTGGGAAAGTTATACTATTTTTATAGTAGTGTTTTTTGTTTATAGTATTACATATTTTATTTGAATCAATTTTGTTGTTGGTTTCTTTTTTTTTTTTTTTTATATATATATATATATATGTACCTTACCCCTTTCACTTTCGGCTAATATTGTTGGGCCTTTGCTCGCTCAAACTTGAAGCATTCGAATTTCACAGCTTGTTGTTTAATTTGCACACACTTTGACTTCTGTCTACTTTTCTTTTATATATATTTTTTTTGAAGATCGATGTTGCTTCCAAGGCGGTTGAAAATTAAATGACTCGCTGCCCAAAGGTTAGGAAACTACAAAACGCACTCAAAAATTTGCGACACCACTCGTCAAACAATTCTGACTGTCGCGACATCGCTGTCGTTCTGTTCTAGCGGTCAGACCAAAAAGATGATGAAGTAGAGACGCTTGTCGCGAAGCAACTTTGTACCGTTGCGGCATCTCCGTCACTCTGACGAGACACGCAAGTCTGCAAAATGTAGCAAACGACAATGTCGCCTGTTACGCAGCTTGTACCCATATACATGTGTGTATGTGCTTAACAGGAATTGCTGAATTCGGGGGAACGAATACACCCGAAGCAAAAATTTGGAAAAGATGATAATATTTTAAATATTTTAAATATTTTAAATTCGAGTGAAACTGAAAGGCAACACCAACATCAATATCATGGAGTGCATAGTACACATTGACGATTTATACATATGTATGTATATTATATGTATGTACATATGTACATGTTTTGTTGTCTTTATCGCTCTGTCCGATACAGTTGGTTCAATCGCAAAATGCACTGGTTTAGCACACTTAACAATCTCTAGCACGATTAGGCAACAATTTATGCATTATTATAAAATTTTTTTTTTTTTTTATTACCAATGCAATATTTGTGAATCATTATTTAAATACTTTTCTTTTTTTTTTTTTTTGAAGTGAAAACTTCTTTAGAATCGTTGGGAGTGATGTGAGACTCGATGAAACGAAAAAGCGACATTAAAAAGAGACACATATAGATCTTATAGTATTTAGCCTGCGAGAGAATGAGATGCAAATATATAAAAAGCATTATGAATAAAAAGCATTATGAAAAACTTCGACCAAGCTGGGAGTCGAGCCCCGGCCGCGCGATCGCCAAGCGAGCACACTAACAACAGAGCCACGTCGACACTTTGTAAATTGCCGTCGAGTCGCTTTTTCGTAGATACTTCAAAAATTTTGCGGACATGGCTATATCAACTCAGCTTCTCATGCTGATCAAGAATTTATATACTTTATGGGGTCGTAAACGCCTTCTTCTGTGCGTTACGAACATCTGACCAATTTTACAATACCCTCTGCAAGGGTATAAAAAGTAAATAAAAATGTATCACAAAATATATAATGAATGAATGCACAGCAACTAGAATCACTGTCTGTTCAGCTCTCTAAAGTAAGAGAAAAATGTGCATGCGAAACCAGATTGAGCAATGGAAAAATAGTTTTAATTGTGGCAATTTATATTTCACCCAATCAATCAATAAATAGCATCACGGAATTCATTCATGTAAATTTAATAAAGTATACACCAGAAGTATCGCGGATACTTAGAAAAGATTACGATAAAGTTCCAATGATTTTAAGTGGCGATTTTAACGTAAATTTTGCATTGGACACAGCGGTTCCTTTAATTGACTTTCTCAATACAACATTCAGTTTAAAAATGTGTAACAATCGCACATAATCAACAACACGATCAAAAACAACAATTGACGCGGTATTTCAAAGATATGTTGACAACATCGAAACCAAAGCATTTGTATCATATT
This sequence comes from Drosophila willistoni, assembly GCF_018902025.1. NCBI lineage: Eukaryota > Metazoa > Arthropoda > Insecta > Diptera > Drosophilidae > Drosophila > Drosophila willistoni. The sequence goes on along the minus strand of NW_025814140.1, from coordinate 148,367 downwards.
TTAGCTATCATAAGCCACTCGTATCATTTGTTGAAATTGAAAACATTGAGGATGAATAATAATAAAATGAAGAAAATAAAACATGACCTTTATAGCAATATTATAATGAACCTATAATTATCCCGCTCCTAATGCTGCTTTCGTCTCATTCTCTCTCAGTTTGTTTTACGGAAGGTTTCACTTCTATCGTGTCTAACCGTTAGACGCCCTCTTTTTTTTTTTTTTTTTTTTTTACCAATGAAATATTTGTGAATCATTATTTAAAACCCTTTTTTTTTTGATACTTAGATATTTATGCATGAAAAGTGCCTTCGGGGCACTTTTTCCCGTCCCTGAAGTCGTTAAGCTGCGCCAGTTAACATCTCGGCCAAGTCGTGTTCGAGGAAAAGAGTAACTTTTCCCTGTGTTTATTTACTTTTTAGTATTTTTTATTATAAAATTAAAACCTCCGTCTTGTTTGACGTTCAACACACAATTATCATTTTTATTCGGCGACAATGCCGTTCTCTCCTTCAGTTAATTATGTATATATGTATGTATGTATATATGTATGTATGTATGTAAGCGTCTATATATGTATGTATGGATATATGTATGTGTGTAAATATGTATGTACGTATATATGTAAGTGTCTATATATGTATGTAATGATATATGTATGTGTGTAAATATGTATGTACGTATATATGTACATATGTGTTATTTGTTGCCCTTTTTGATGTGTTGTCCATGGTTTGTGTAGTTGAAGGTGAATTCGTTGGTGTGGTGACCGGGTAGGTAACTCGCGCTAGTCACAGAAAATTAGGCAAGCAGGAAAGACGTGAAAAGGAGAGAAAAACACAAATGTAAGATAATAAAAATACATGTGAGAAATTTGAATTAACATTGAAATAAAGATTTCAGCCAACCGATCTAACCGATCGATGTGCCCACAAATTGTGCAACTGAATATAGCGCAATACAACACAAAACCGGCGTTCAATTGTTTGGTTAGAGGGCTCGGGGTACATGTTCGACTCGCGAACTTTTTTGGAGCTGTCCCACGTCACAACCTGAACATTTTGTACATCCTGATATTAGCAGAGTCTGAATATCTCTGAACCACGTGGATTGGAGTGGAATCTTCCAGAAGCTTCCTGCGTAAGAGCGACCGCGGCAGACGATTACATGCCGGCTCGCTGAGAGAGGAAAAGAGAGGGAGATAGTGAACCACGTGCAAACAGGCAAACATAACCTCATTGTTACGCAACATACGCAATGAGCGATAGTGATAGAGTACCAGTTCAACTTAGCGCTGAGACTCAGAAAGACGGCGCTGAGGCGACTGAGAATAGAGCGGTCTCAAGTGACAGAGAAACTGATACACCAACGATGTCAACGCCATCCAGAGGCGACGACTTGTCAGTGCAACACACGATTCTTAATGGAATGTTCGAGAGTCACGCAGGAAACGGTACGGCAATTAAACGGCCCAGTAAAATTGATCCAGCTCCGTGGTCCGTATTTGCGTTGGCGCAATCGACTACTCAAGGAGTGAGTCTACCGTTTCTGGCCAATACAGCTAATCTTCATAACGGATTGTGGACCCAAGGACAAATGAGTAACGCGGGTGGAATGCAGCATGGACCTGGAAGCCAACTGCCGGCTACCGGACACTCGACGTTACCCGTGTTTTCCGGTAAGCCAGAAGAGTGGTTGTTGTTTATAAGCCACAACGAACAATCTACTGAAAGATGTGGAATTATTAACGAAGAGAATCTTATTCGGCTCCAAAAGTGCTTAAAAGGAGCGGCATGGGATGCCGTTAGAGGAAAGCTAATGTGTCCAGCGACGGTGCCGTATGCAATCGGTACGTTACGGATGCTTTACGGAATACCAGAGATTACATAGGAAACTAAGAGAAGAACCAGCGGCACGCTCAAATAATTTGGATTCGGTTATTCAGCTAGCCTTAGCAGTGCAGAACTATTGCGCGACACTGGTCGCAATTGGGCTTAAAGAGTATCTGCACGATCCAGCTTTACTAGGCAAGCTCGTCGAGAAGTTGCCGGGAGAATTGAAACTCGATTGGGGAAGACACCGAATGACTCTAATTGGATGTGTCGCTAACTTGTCTATCTTTGACAATTGGTTGTTTGGCATTGTAATGTGAGCCTCAATGGTTACGCCGTATACTGTTCCAGCTAAGGATGGAGCAAAGAGAACCAAAGAGCGAATTTTTCTGCACAACGAATTGCAAAGTGGATCTAGTCAGGAAACGAAAAACCCAAATGTGCAGGGAGTCATAACCTAGCGCCAGTCTCCACTTTCGAGAAATGAGCATAAAGCAGAGAAAGAAGTTCGTGCGGCAAAAGAGGCTCTGCTATTGTTGTTTTGATCAGCACGTGATACGGAATTGCAAAAGTAAAGAAGTTGTGGTGCCGATGGGTGCAGGCAGATACACCACTCGTTGATCCACGAGACAGCGGACTACAAGGAAAACAAATCGCAGTGGCAGACGAATGAGGATGATAAACCAGTTCATCCACCAATTTTATTCCATGGAGATATAACAAGCAAGGCTTTATTCAGATATATGCCAATCATGTTATACGGAAGGAAGCGAAATTTAGCGACATATGCCTTACTGTACGAGGGAGCCGCTTGCTCTTTGATTGAAGAAACTCTGGCAGACGAGTTAGGACTAGATGGCCCGGCCGAAGAACTGTGCTTAAAGTGGACCAGTCAAGTCCAAGTATGTGAGTGTCGGAGTGTCGTCAATGTGTCAAGGTGCGACGCGATTTGAACTCAAGAGTTTGCGCACGGTACGTAAGCTAGACTTGCCTACGTAAACAGTTACCGACGAACTGGTAACATCGAGAAAGCATCTACAGTATTTACCAAATTTAAGTTACTGTAACGTAAAAGCAAGTTTAATTATTGGTCTGGATAATTTGAAAGTTTTTGTGCCTTTGGAGTTACGAGAGTCAGAAGGAGATTGGGCTGGTCTGTGTATGGCCGGCACAGCGACGCCGCTCCAGCGTCCACACACATATTGCACATATGTGAGTGCAATGAAGCGAGCAGCATGCGCGCTTTGGATGCGTCAATGAAAGAATACTTTGCTATGGAGTCCTCGGGAACACGTGTGCCAAGCAAGCCATTAAGATCGAAAGACGACGAGCGCGCGTTGCAGATTATGGAGGCAATCACAAGTTATTGCTCGACTGACAAACGTTGGCAAACTGGACTGTTATGGAGATCCGACAAAGTAGATCTACCGGATTCATACTCAATGGCCATGAGGCGTCTTCAGTGTTTAGAAGCGAAAATGGCAAAGGACATCGACCTTAGAAGCTTTATGTTGGACACTATGCAAAGCTATGAAGAAAAGGGATATATCCGGAGATTAACAGAAAGGGAGCTAAATAAGGGTAAAAGTTCATGGTTTCTTCCTATATTTACAGTCACTAACCCAAACAAGAACAAGACGAGGCTGGTCTGGGATGCAGCTGCGAAAGTCAAATGCACGTCATTGAACAACGTCTTGCTAAAGGGCCCGGATACACTGGCATCTCTAGTTGGCGTGCTAATACGTTTTCGGGAGCGACCAGTAGCAGTGGCTGGTGACATAAGTGAGATGTTTCACCAAGTAAGAGTGCGCCCAGAGGACCAGATGGCTCAGAAGTTTCTATGGCGCAGTGGAAATTCGGCTAAAGCGGCAGAAACGTACGTGATGCAGGTTATGACATTCGGGGCTTCCTGCTCGCCGGCCTTAGCTAATTACATAAAGAATCGGAACGCAGAGCGGTTCAGAAAAGAATCTCCAAGAGCTGTTGCGGCCATTTATAGAAACACGTTTGTCGACGACTGGCTCGAGTCAACAAACACCGAAGACGAGATGACGGAGTTGGCTATGGAGGTGCAGAGAATTCACTTGGAGGGTGGATTAGACATGAGGCGCTGGACCTCGACTTCTGCGAGCGTAGTGAGAGCGCTCAAGAACCAAGAAGGAGACGTGCCTAGGGAGGTGGGATTCCTTGAGAAAACGCAAGATAAGGTTTTAGGCATGTGGTGGCTGGTGGAATTCAAGGCTTTAGAAAGCGCCGAATCGGAAGCATTAACGCCGAACCATTTTCTAAATGGCAGTTCTAGTCGCCTACGTGAGAGCGGCTCACTGGAGCTGTCTGGTCCGCAACTCACAAAAGGGTATCGTGTTGCCAGCCAAATTGCCGACCGTTTCTCGAAGAGGTGGCTAAGAGAGTATCTACCTACAATCACAAGGCGCACGAAATGGTTCCAACCACAGCTCAAGCCGATAGCAGTAGGTGACGTGGTGATAATTGTAGACGATGCCGCTAAACGTAATACGTGGCCAAAGTATAGAGTGATCGACGTTCATCGTGGGAAAGACGGACAGGTGCGAAGCGCAGTCGTTCGCACAGTAGATGGACTTGTGACGCGACCAACAGTGAAGCTGGCCGTACTGAATTTGGAGAGTAATCCACCGCACGAAGACGTTGGTGAATTACGGGGTTTGGAATGTTGCGGTGCAGAATTAATTGCCGCACTGCGCCAGTAGAAAGGCTTATCCAACGCGCCCCTGGTTTTTATTCCCTCTTATTCGAAGAAGAACAGTTAGAATTTACTTTGTCTTTGCTTGCACTGGTGACAGAGCGGCGACCCGCTATGACGGCGCGCTAGTCACAAAAAACTAGGCAAGCAGGAAAGACGTGAAAAGGAGAGAAAAACACAAATGTAAGATGATATAAAAACATGTGAGAAATTTGAATTAACATTGAATTAAAGATTTCAGCCAACCGATCTAACCGATCGATGTGCCCAAAAATTGTGCAACTGAATATACCGCAATACAACACAAAACCGGCGTTCAATTGTTTGGTTAGAGGGCTCGGGGTATATGTTCGACTCGCGAACTTTTTTGGAGCTGTCCCACGTCACAACCTGAACATTTTCTACATCGAGTTTGTTTCAAATTTTTGCCACGCGCCCTTACGCCACCAGAATTTACATAAAACTGTTTTTCTTAAAAAGTATAACAGATAGAAACATCAAATTTGGTTTATATACTCGCTTAGTTAGCGCGCAGAAAATAGTTGTTCCAACTTTTTGCCACGCCTCCTTCCGCCCCCGCAATCCACATAAAACTGATTTTCCTAAAAACTACAAAAGCTACCGACATTAAATTAGGTATGTATTTCTGCCCCCGAAAATTAAACAAAACTGATTTTCTTGAAAACTAACAAAGCTAAAGTGACCAAATTTAGTATGTATACTGGCTTAGTATGCGCGCAGAATATATATATTTTAATATGTGGCAACGCCCACATATTACATATCGATCCATAAGGGCAGAATTAGCCGTCGGCTAGTGGCGGCGCAAGAGTGCTTGTGTGTTTGTAGAGTGAGCGAGATAGCATATGGTATAAAGCATGTTAAAACAATTTAATAGACATACATTTGGTTTTCGAAATTTTAAATATTTGTTTCAGCTGGTGTATGGTATACCCAAGTCGGCGAGACGACTTACTACATTTTATATAAAGTTTAATTAAAAGAAAAAGTGCCCTTGGGCACCATCAGAATTACGGCAAAGGACTTCGCCTTAAGTAGGTTAATCCCCAGTTTTTATTAACTTCAAAAAGGTTGAAAATTCATTAATTAATTCAATTCAATTAATAAACCGTTGCTGGAAGTTCTCATTCGACCTACTGGAGCTACACGTTACTTGCTCAGTATATTTTATAGTTTCAATTGGAGCACAACCAAAAATTTCGCTACTCTCGAATTGTTAAGATCCTTAGGGCTACATTAGAAAAAATGGCTTATGTCCACTTCGCGGATTTATGCCCATCCTGATGCACACTGTCGTCCCAATGATCGGACGTGCCCTTAGCCAGCCCGACAGTTGGCCCAGTTGGATAATTACAAAGCCAAGGTGATAAAACATATTGCTATTGAGCAATATTGATAGAAACAACATAGTATTTTCTTCATATTTCAGATGCACGCTCTGCTTCAATTTTTTTTTTTGAACTTTCAAGATTAATATCGTAAATTGATATTAAATCAGACGTTTCCATTGCCAATCGAAATTGCATAGATGTGAAGAAAAAATTTTTATATTAACATATAGCGGAATTGGCTGTAATAATTGTATGAATTTCACATGGAAGAAGACTTTTCAATAATCCTCATTCAAAACAGGGCTGAAAATGTTTCAAAGCATTTTTTCCATAATTCAAAATATAAATGTGTAACTAAATTGTGCATTCTCGTTTCTTCAGTTCTCTATTCAATTCGCAAAGAAAGTGTTATAAATCTGAAGCAAGGTTGACGAGAGGTTGAAAATGATTAATTACATTTTCATTTCCGTTTTGATTTGATTTTTCATTAATGCCACTTGACGAGAGGTTGAAAATGATTAATAACATTTTCATTTTGGTTTTGATTTGATTTTTCATTCATGCCACTTCGCTTATCAACTTGTTTTTTTAAGAATTCTGATGTCATTTTCTTTCAGTGTATATAGCAAATCTCGTTGAGCAGGCTGTAATAGAACCTGACACATGACGACAAAATCTCAAAAAAAATTGGGACATCCCGCCTTATATATGTATTAGCTAAAGAGAACTACACATATATATCAATAAAATAAAGTAGCAGTCTAACACTCCTGTTTTACACCCTGTAACTGTCGACATAGGTCAGCAAAACACAAAGGTTAGTGACACTGCGATCCTTTTGCTCAATAAAATGGAGGCAGAACGGATAAACCTACTCCCGCTGTTCCACCAGGACTATACCTCGATTTCCAACTAGAGTTAATCGAACCACTTGAATTATATTGAGAACGCGTGTGATAGACTTTAGAGAAGATGTTTAGTATGATAAGGTTTTAGGCATGTGGTGGCTGGTGGAATTCAAGGCTTTAGAAAGCGCCGAATCGGAAGCATTAACGCCGAACCATTTTCTAAATGGCAGTTCTAGTCGCCTACGTGAGAGCGGCTCACTGGAGCTGTCTGGTCCGCAACTCACAAAAGGGTATCGTGTTGCCAGCCAAATTGCCGACCGTTTCTCGAAGAGGTGGCTAAGAGAGTATCTACCTACAATCACAAGGCGCACGAAATGGTTCCAACCACAGCTCAAGCCGATAGCAGTAGGTGACGTGGTGATAATTGTAGACGATGCCGCTAAACGTAATACGTGGCCAAAGTATAGAGTGATCGACGTTCATCGTGGGAAAGACGGACAGGTGCGAAGCGCAGTCGTTCGCACAGTAGATGGACTTGTGACGCGACCAACAGTGAAGCTGGCCGTACTGAATTTGGAGAGTAATCCACCGCACGAAGACGTTGGTGAATTACGGGGTTTGGAATGTTGCGGTGCAGAATTAATTGCCGCACTGCGCCAGTAGAAAGGCTTATCCAACGCGCCCCTGGTTTTTATTCCCTCTTATTCGAAGAAGAACAGTTAGAATTTACTTTGTCTTTGCTTGCACTGGTGACAGAGCGGCGACCCGCTATGACGGCGCGCTAGTCACAAAAACTAGGCAAGCAGGAAAGACGTGAAAAGGAGAGAAAAACACAAATGTAAGATGATATAAAAACATGTGAGAAATTTGAATTAACATTGAATTAAAGATTTCAGCCAACCGATCTAACCGATCGATGTGCCCAAAAATTGTGCAACTGAATATACCGCAATACAACACAAAACCGGCGTTCAATTGTTTGGTTAGAGGGCTCGGGGTATATGTTCGACTCGCGAACTTTTTTGGAGCTGTCCCACGTCACAACCTGAACATTTTCTACATCGAGTTTGTTTCAAATTTTTGCCACGCGCCCTTACGCCACCAGAATTTACATAAAACTGTTTTTCTTAAAAAGTATAACAGATAGAAACATCAAATTTGGTTTATATACTCGCTTAGTTAGCGCGCAGAAAATAGTTGTTCCAACTTTTGCCACGCCTCCTTCCGCCCCCGCAATCCACATAAAACTGATTTTCCTAAAAACTACAAAAGCTACCGACATTAAATTAGATATGTATTTCTGCCCCCGAAAATTAAACAAAACTGATTTTCTTGAAAACTAACAAAGCTAAAGTGACCAAATTTAGTATGTATACTGGCTTAGTATGCGCGCAGAATATATATATTTTAATATGTGGCAACGCCCACATATTACATATCGATCCATAAGGGCAGAATTAGCCGTCGGCTAGTGGCGGCGCAAGAGTGCTTGTGTGTTTGTAGAGTGAGCGAGATAGCATATGGTATAAAGCATGTTAAAACAATTTAATAGACATACATTTGGTTTTCGAAATTTTAAATATTTGTTTCAGCTGGTGTATGGTATACCCAAGTCGGCGAGACGACTTACTACATTTTATATAAAGTTTAATTAAAAGAAAAAGTGCCCTTGGGCACCATCAGAATTACGGCAAAGGACTTCGCCTTAAGTAGGTTAATCCCCAGTTTTTATTAACTTCAAAAAGGTTGAAAATTCATTAATTAATTCAATTCAATTAATAAACCGTTGCTGGAAGTTCTCATTCGACCTACTGGAGCTACACGTTACTTGCTCAGTATATTTTATAGTTTCAATTGGAGCACAACCAAAAATTTCGCTACTCTCGAATTGTTAAGATCCTTAGGGCTACATTAGAAAAAATGGCTTATGTCCACTTCGCGGATTTATGCCCATCCTGATGCACACTGTCGTCCCAATGATCGGACGTGCCCTTAGCCAGCCCGACAGTTGGCCCAGTTGGATAATTACAAAGCCAAGGTGATAAAACATATTGCTATTGAGCAATATTGATAGAAACAACATAGTATTTTCTTCATATTTCAGATGCACGCTCTGCTTCAATTTTTTTTTTTGAACTTTCAAGATTAATATCGTAAATTGATATTAAATCAGACGTTTCCATTGCCAATCGAAATTGCATAGATGTGAAGAAAAAATTTTTTATATTAACATATAGCGGAATTGGCTGTAATAATTGTATGAATTTCACATGGAAGAAGACTTTTCAATAATCCTCATTCAAAACAGGGCTGAAAATGTTTCAAAGCATTTTTTCCATAATTCAAAATATAAATGTGTAACTAAATTGTGCATTCTCGTTTCTTCAGTTCTCTATTCAATTCGCAAAGAAAGTGTTATAAATCTGAAGCAAGGTTGACGAGAGGTTGAAAATGATTAATTACATTTTCATTTCCGTTTTGATTTGATTTTTCATTAATGCCACTTGACGAGAGGTTGAAAATGATTAATAACATTTTCATTTTGGTTTTGATTTGATTTTTCATTCATGCCACTTCGCTTATCAACTTGTTTTTTTAAGAATTCTGATGTCATTTTCTTTCAGTGTATATAGCAAATCTCGTTGAGCAGGCTGTAATAGAACCTGACACATGACGACAAAATCTCAAAAAAAATTGGGACATCCCGCCTTATATATGTATTAGCTAAAGAGAACTACACATATATATCAATAAAATAAAGTAGCAGTCTAACACTCCTGTTTTACACCCTGTAACTGTCGACATAGGTCAGCAAAACACAAAGGTTAGTGACACTGCGATCCTTTTGCTCAATAAAATGGAGGCAGAACGGATAAACCTACTCCCGCTGTTCCACCAGGACTATACCTCGATTTCCAACTAGAGTTAATCGAACCACTTGAATTATATTGAGAACGCGTGTGATAGACTTTAGAGAAGATGTTTAGTATGCATATGACTGCTCAATGGGATTCATAAACGACTAGCAAAAACAGCCTGTGGGGGTGTTCTTTGTGAACGTCATAGCTAGTATTTTCACAGCGTATTTTATGTATGTCGGCTATCCATATTAACAAAATCCCTTGCCTGGATTTTTATTAGAGGAGAATACAAAAGAGTTACGGACATCACTTCTTGCAGGCGCTATAGATGATAATTGCGCTCCGCGTCTGTACCCACCCTACCATAAGCCTGCCAGCGAAAGTTATCGCAGCCTCCCAAAACGAAAGCTAGGACTTCTTCTTCTACATCAGGGAACTAAAGAAATTAATGATTCATAATAAACTTAATATTTATTCAAACATTTCAAAATAATTAGCATCATCGTGCTATAGGTTCGATCAATTTGATCTACAAAAATTCTTCATTTTCAAAACATTGTTTAGCTAAATAGCTGAATCTCGGAACAATTCCGATTATATAGGTTGCAAATGTTGCATGTTGGTTCTTATTACTAATGATTACTCTACTACTTAATATTCATGATTTCCTAACTTTACTGTAATTAAACTTTTCACATTAGTACAAAAAAAAAATTAAAAGAAAAAAATAAAAAAAAGATACATTTATGTGGCGTGATTACGCGAATATCCTCACAAAATTCATTCTCTAAAAATATTTTGCTCTATATATGTCCATTGACAATGTATTAAATGCTAATGCTCACCCGAATAAATTCAGTTCATCAGATAAATTTAAAAAAATATAAGGAAAATTGGTTTTTGATACACTTACAGCTTGTTCATTTTTCCCACGCAGAAAGATCTTTCGTTGTGTTGTTGTCGCTGTTGAAAATGTGAAGGTTTACATATTCCAAGTAGAGCTAAAGCATCTAGTTACATTGCGAATTTACATGCATACTCAAATTCTGAAAAATGAAAATTATTAACTAACGAATATATACACTGGCATTGAATTCCATTTCCTTTAAAATTGAACCATTTAACCAACAAACAAAAAAAAAGGAAATTCAATGTAAACTTAACTTAAAATTGATTCTAAACTACTGGGGAGCCTTATGTTGACTCATTTCACTTAATCCTGGGTTTTTCGTCCGTTCCCAAGACGAATAAAAAATCTCCTTAGGCAAATTAAACGCCTTGGTTATACTTGAAAATAATTCAAAAATGCTCTTCTCATTTACATAACGTGTTGAGTGAGGTTAGGTTTTGTTCGTAGAAAGGTTACATTGAATACTTCCTTTTACTGTTCATCCTTCATGCTTTAGGTTAGGTTACAATTGTGAAAAAGGTTAGGTTTTGTACATCCTTCTAGGTTTAGAATCCTACACGTGTTCTGCTGGTATGGTCTGGATTACATGTGAGGCAGGATAAGCGAAAGTGCGATGTTGACAATGATAACTGTTGCAACATTCGAAATTTCACGTGGCTTCGCTAACGCCGTATCTATAATAACACTTGTATAAGACACAAACTATTTTGGGAAATTTATCTTTTTTATTTACCCTTAATACCATCCGAGGCAAAAGTTAAATATGTTTAACTCCCGGATTTCCACAATTGAGCTGTTGACTGGCGCAAACAGTTCATTAACAAAAATTTTGAGACTGCTGGGGCAAGTCAAGCAAGGCGAATTAATAGAAAAATTGCCAATACTTGATGGAAACTATTTCCAATGCTGTTAAAGAGAAAATGTATAAGTTAAACGTACAATAATTCGAGAATTATTGCAATGAAATTAACTTACATTACTCTTGAACACATACACACGCATAAACTTTTATTTTCGCAAACGCGTAGGGGTTATGATGCACTCCCCTATTGGGTTATTTAAAACTTTGGACAAATACGTCCGATGAGTTGGAATTCACGTGGAGGAAAGAAAGAACAGTTTTCTAAAAACCACGCTGTCCAATAAGTCTCTTTTGCCTTATTTTTCTTATTGTTTTATCCAAACTCCATTTATAGAAAAATAATGTAAAGCAATGCAAAACCAACCGATCAGCTGTGTGGCGTTGCCACTTAGTTCATTCTTTTTCCAGCTGGTTACCTAAATTTCGATTCTCACCGCTTTAGCAAATATCGATAACAACAACAAAAATACTAAATAATCGAAATCAGTTGAATTTTAAAATAACTGAAATTCCTGAAATTCCACCACTGTTTAATTCGTAGTTTATTCAACGTCACGAATTCAACAGAAATGTGAAAGTCTTAGATATTCTATAAAGTTCCTACTAATTTCCCTTGTAAATCTTCTAGAATATAGTATGAATTCCCTTGTTTTTCACGAACACGAGCTTTAAGAAACGCCGGGCAACGTTTCGCATTAATTCCTTTACTAAAATTGCTCTGAACAAAATTCCTTCTAAAAACTTCCTGACCAACTTTGAAAAAGATAGGCCTGGTTCTTAAATTATATTGCTGGGCTTGTTGTTCATATGCACTTTTCAAGTTCTCCCGTAACTTTGATCGTAATAATTTAAGCTGATCAATTCGATCGAGCTGTACTACTGGTTCATCTAAAATTGTTAAATTCCTTAACAGTTTATATTGACTTGCATGTGTTATCATATCTAATCCATATACCGCATGGTATGAAGAAATCTTTAAACTTTGATGATAACTATTTCTTAAGGCACAACTTATTTCTTGGATATGGGTATCCCACTCTGTTTGATCAGATTTTAAGTACGAACGAATAGCGGACACGATCGAGCGATTCACTCTCTCTGAAGCATTTGATTGAGGGGAATATGCAGCTCTATAAGTATGCTGAACTCCAAACGTAGTAAAAAATGAATTAAATTCGTTTGATTTAAACTGCACTTCATTATCACTTACTAAAATTTCTTCTCCATAGGATAAAAAAATCTGACTTTGAAGAAACTCTATAATTGGTTTTGTAGTGAAGTTTTTCACTGGACAAAGCCATTGAAATTTCAAATAATCTAACACAATAAGTAAACCTATGTTTCTTTTTCTACTCCTTGGATATGTTCCTAAGAGGTCGATGTACAAACGTTGAAACGGTCGTTCAGACACTGCCTGTTTACCCATGGGTGGTTTTAATGTCCTATTAGGAGGTTTAGTACACTTACATACCTCACAATTAAGCACATATTCTCGAATCTCGGAAACCATCCCTGGCCAATATAAATGTCTTTTTATTAGTTCCACGGTTCTTACCATGCCTTCATGAGCTGTAATAGTGGAATCATGCGTGAAATAACTTCTGCGGTCATTCTTTGCGGCACCCACATTTTCTTTTTGCACTCCTCGGTACCATCATTATGTTCAGTACACCAAGTTATCCATGACTTTGACATCAGGGTATGACTGCACATTTTGTAGTACTTTCTCCTTTAGTTTTTGATACTCTTCATCCCTAAAACAGTCTGAAGATAAATCAATTTCTAGCCCAAATGAGTTTAATTGCGCGATCTCTTCAGCGTAGATACCCGACAATGCATCTGGTACTATATGTTCTCGTCCTTTTCTATGACTTATCTCAAATTTATAACCTTGCAATTGCATAGCCCATCTCGCTAGACGCCCTTTATGATTGGACTGCTTCATCAACCAAGATAGACTGGCATGATCTGTAACAATCTCAAAATCTTGAAGTTCTAGATAACAACGATAGCGTTCTACACCCCAAACTACGGCTAAGCATTCACGTTCCGCTGAACTGTAATTTCTTTGTGCCGCAAACGCGGCTAAACAGCTTATTGGACATATAGGCTATGTGTTTTCTTCGCCTTCCAAATCCAATTGTACTAAAACTGCACCAACACCAACATCGCTTGCATCACATTGAAGAAAAAACTTTTTACTAAAATCTGGGTTTTGCAAAACTGGAACAGTCGTCAGTTGTCTTTTGAGATCATTCAAACTTATTTTTCTTTCCTAGCAAATCTGTAATCGGCGCTGCAATTTCTGAAAAGTTTGCGATGAATCTTCGATACCATCCTGCTAATCCTAAAAATCCACGCGTTTGTTTTAGGGACTTTGGTGTAGGCCATTGCAAAATCGATTCAATCTTGCTTGGATCGGTTGAAATTCCGCCTCTGCCAATTATGTACCCTAAATATTTAACTTCGGTCACACAAAACTGACTCTTCTTGAGATTGAACATTAGATTCGCTTTACGAAATTGATCCGCTAATCTCATCAATACTGATATATGTGAATGAAAATCTGCTGTTACTACACATAAATCATCAAGATATCCAAAACAACAATACTTTAAATCCGCTGGAATAACTTCGTCCATTAACCTGCACATAGTTTGCGGGGCATTACTCGAAATTGGTACAAAGGCCTTCCTGGAATAGTAAATGCTGTGATTCCACGAGATTCTTCTGATAATTCCACTTGCCAATACGCATCTTTAAGATCGATTTTAGTAATGATTTCGGCACGAGGAAGCTGTGCGAATATCCCATATGGACAAAGGAATATGCATCCTTTGTCGTACACGCATTTATCTTTCTATCATCTAGACATAATCTTACTTTCTCAGGTTTAACTACTAATATCATCGGAGAACTCCCCGGACTATTTGATAACTCTATAAATCCTAACTCTCTCATTCGATCAACTTCGCTATACATTAATTTTTCCACTGCTGGGGATACGGGGTAAAACCTTTGCTTAATTAATCTATATGATGTTTAATCAACGTTGTTCGCCCAAGCCCTTTCCTTTCAAATGACGGAAATAATGAAATAATGGCTTGAAGTTGTCTCTTTTGACAGTCAGATAATGGGTATGATTGTTCCTCTTTACTATCTGGAATTCTGAATTCGCTTTCGTAATCTAAAGCTGATAACAAACCTGGCGCTAATTGAAACGCTTTCCAAAAATCTATTCCCAATATCATCCTTTTCTGAATGGACGGTATGATGAATAACTTTATCGGTTTGGTTTGGTTTTTATAGGTAATATCTAGCGTAATGAAACCGATGACTGGTTGATCTTGTCCATCCGCTTTTTTAACTTGGGAAGAAATACGACGAAACTTTGGATACTTTGACCAATCTTCTGAAGCCAAAGTCGAACCCACGCAACTTATGTTCGCGCCGGTATCTAAAAGACCTTGTTCACGAAAATTTAAAAATGATACTTCCGCATAATTGTGGAAGATTGCTTCCATCCGACTTTTCATGAATCATTGACGAAATAAGTAAACGCTTAGTTTGTCTAACTGCTTTCCAAAAAGTTCGCAATCGAATAGTAGATCTCTTTCTTAAACGTTCTTGATAGGGTTTAACTGACGATATAACTGGCGTCTTATCGTAACAGTTAAAAGGTAAGTCTGGTATTTGGTTTGCTTGCTCTATTGGTTCTGAGCTAGCCGGTAAATCAGGTAAGATTTCAATTAAAGATTTTTCGGGGCCATCCGAGCTTTCACAGATGGACCCTTCACTAAGTTTTCCGCTTTCTTGGCGATACAAATCTTACATTGGGGCTTATATACGTTTTTCGAGCCACACCCGTAACAAAATATAGTGCGAGGCTCTAAGCAGTTGTCATGTCCCTCTGCATCACAATTCCAACACCGAAATACTTTAACCGGAGCTTGCACTGCTTCAACATTGTGCACATTTAAATCCCTCTCTTCGGAGAGTTCGAAGTTTTCTGGCTCTTATACTTCCGCAATGTTGCGTTTAGCATACTGAAAATTGGCTGAAGTTTTATTTGCTCTCCTAGAGACTACATCACCTAATAAATTTTCTCGCATTTGCACAAGCATTCGAAAATGAGGTATAGAGAGAATAGGTATATACAACAATTCATGACGAATGTCTGGCAATAAATTACGTGTGAGCAACTGAATGAGTTGTTCGTCGTCTATGCTTTTCGACATACGTGACATCTGAGTCATAATCTCATCGTAAAAGTTTTAAAAGGTTTCTCCTACCTTTTGTTTACGCCCACGAATATCTTCTAGTATATCTACATCACTTCTGTAATCTTTATATTGATATTTCATGGCTGCACAAAATTCTAACCACTCTAAGTTTACTACATCCCTACGGTATCTCCAATACCACTCTTTAGCTTTGCCTACTAAAAGAATATGCAAATTTTTGCATACTGCATCAAAATCTTGGTCTAAGCAATCCTCCGTTAACGTTTTGATACGATAAAGAAACTCTTCGACCGTAACTCCTTTTGACGAACCGTCAAATTTTACATTCCAACTATGAATTAGCTGTGTAATTTTATCTGGGTTATGACCTGTTCTGATTGGTCTGACTGTAGATGAACTCCTAGGAATACTTTGGTTTTGCGCTGACGCATTTACATGTTGCTGTGTAATTCCCATTTGTCCTATTCTTCGGTCTATTATGGACTCTATTTGATTACTAATTCTGTCATAATCAATTTCTACCGATGCTCGCGCTGGTCTTCTATTAGCGTGTAAGCTTCTACGAGGTATGTTGGACCCATTTCCCTGAGGTCTTCCTCGTTGTTTTCTTATCGTTGTGGGTCGGTCTCCTGCAGACATCTCTATATTTGCAGTTGCTTGATTAGCTTGTTCACCCCCACTAAAATTTCTACGAGATCGGGTATTTGGTCCTTTCGGCACCGCTTCTGTTGTGATTGCACCTTTGTTTACAGGACGTTCGGATTCTATCTCTGCAAATAACACGTTTTGCACTTCCAAATCTGCTCTACGTAACGACGCATTACAAACTTGACATACATTAAACTGATCAATCCATTCTGATATACAATTTTTATGAAATAGATGATGGCATGAAGTTTTCACCACCAACTCTTGCGTGGCCCATACTACTTTCTGACATATTGAGCATAACGCATCTGAGATCTCATGAGCTAAGTTTTCTTCACTCCTAGTGAGAACCATTTTGACAAATTTCTGATTAATTTTAATATTTTAATAATATTTTGCGATTAAATTTTAATTGATATTTTATCTTACGATATGATTATCGTAGATAATCGATATGACTATCGAATTTGAAGTCACTATCTTATATTTTTTAATAATGAGTCGTATACTCTAATATATCCCAAAACAAATTTAGGAAAATTAAAGAAAAAGATTAAAGAATACACTGGGTTGCTCCTGGCAAATAACTTTAGATGCATCACTCTTTTAACTGGTCAGGATTTAGCTTAGCCAAAAACCTGAATTTCCTAGCATAGTTTATGACTGCACTATTTAAGTTATAAGATTCCATTTGCACTGCTTCGCAATTATAAAGAATTCCAAAAATCCAATCAGTCGATCGAATCTTATAGCAGATACATAACAGAAAAGGAGAAAAGAGAAAAAAAATAGAAAGAAACAAAAAGATCCTCCAAGCTAATGGTTTAGCGCTCTAGTGGTCGTAGACGTAAAAACCCTATGTTACGAATTCCAAGCTAGACTTAAATCGCCAATACCAGTATTAGAGTAACAGAAAATATGCGAAAAGATGAAGTTTACTTACTCAATCCTAATACTAGAGGTCGCTGTGGCAGAATTACTACCATATTATTTCCATTTAGTTGTATAGAGGCGGTCTCCGCATCCATAACATTCAAACTTTACTCAAAAATAGAATGAAAAGAGAAAACCATCTACGTCCTAAGGAGTGTTTTAGTGGTTGCTATTGTAGTCTGGCTACAAGACGAATTCCAAGCTAAATTTTCATCAGTCAGTAGAGAGCGAAAAGAAGAAAGAAATAAAGAAAATCAACGACACATTCGGTCTTTTCTGAGGAAGGCTCACTATGGTCTGATGTTATTCGACCCTCTTTACACAAAGTGTAAAGAAAAAAAAAAATTTTAAGTCAACCTCTCGTCCATGGGACCAACTCTTGCCCTAAAAAGTCAGACCACATTTTTTAGCCTCACTATTCTAGGACCTTGCGTTACGGCAAATATGTAATAGACGGCCCCACGTTGGGCGCCAAATATGTAATAGAACCTGACACATAACGACAAAATCTCAAAAAAAATTGGGACATCCCGCCTTATATATGTATTAGCTAAAGAGAACTACACATATATATCAATAAAATAAAGTAGCAGTCTAACACTCCTGTTTTACACCCTGTAACTGTCGACATAGGTCAGCAAAACACAAAAGTTAGTGACACTGCGATCCTTTTGCTCAACCTAAACCTACTCCCGCTGTTCCACCAGGACTATACCTCGATTTCCAATTAGAGTTAACCGAACCACTTGAATTATATTGAGAACGCGTGTGATAGACTTTAGAGAAGATGTTTAGTATGCATATGACTGCTCAATGGGATTCATAAACGACTAGCAAAAACAGCCTGTGGGGGTGTT
Organism: Drosophila willistoni; assembly: GCF_018902025.1. Lineage (NCBI taxonomy): Eukaryota > Metazoa > Arthropoda > Insecta > Diptera > Drosophilidae > Drosophila > Drosophila willistoni. Next base: position 130,298 of record NW_025814140.1, on the reverse strand, counting down.
CTTTGTGAACGTCATAGCTAGTATTTTCACAGCGTATTTTATGTATGTCGGCTATCCATATTAACAAAATCCCTTGCCTGGATTTTTATTAGAGGAGAATACAAAAGAGTTACGGACATCACTTCTTGCAGGCGCTATAGATGATAATTGCGCTCCGCGTCTGTACCCACCCTACCATAAGCCTGCCAGCGAAAGTTATCGCAGCCTCCCAAAACGAAAGCTAGGACTTCTTCTTCTACATCAGGGAACTAAAGAAATTAATGATTCATAATAAACTTAATATTTATTCAAACATTTCAAAATAATTAGCATCATCGTGCTATAGGTTCGATCAATTTGATCTACAAAAATTCTTCATTTTCAAAACATTGTTTAGCTAAATAGCTGAATCTCGGAACAATTCCGATTATATAGGTTGCAAATGTTGCATGTTGGTTCTTATTACTAATGATTACTCTACTACTTAATATTCATGATTTCCTAACTTTACTGTAATTAAACTTTTCACATTAGTACAAAAAAAAAATTAAAAGAAAAAAAATAAAAAAAAAAGATACATTTATGTGGCGTGATTACGCGAATATCCTCACAAAATTCATTCTCTAAAAATATTTTGCTCTATATATGTCCATTGACAATGTATTAAATGCTAATGCTCACCCGAATAAATTCAGTTCATCAGATAAATTTATAAAAATATAAGGAAAATTGGTTTTTGATACACTTACAGCTTGTTAATTTTTCCCACGCAGAAAGATCTGAAAGAAAATATCGCAGGATAAGCGAAAGTGCGATGTTGACAATGATAACTGTTGCAACATTCGAAATTTCACTTTGCTTCGCTAACGCCGTATCTATAATAACACTTGTATAAGACACAAACTATTTTGGGAAATTTATCTTTTTTATTTACCCTTAATACCATCCGAGGCAAAAGTTAAATATATTTAACTCCCGGATTTCCATAGTTGATCGTCTGTTCAAGCCGTTGACTGGCGCAAACAGTTCACTCACAAAAATTTTGAGACTGCTGGGGCAAGTCTGCCGAAAACAGGTGTCTCAAAGAAATGTCAAGCAAGGCGAATTAATAGAAAAATTGCCAATACTTGATGGAAACTATTTCCAATGCTGTTAAAGAGAAAATGTATAAGTTAAACGTACAATAGTTCGAGAATTATTGCAATGAAATTAACTTACATTACTCTTGAACACATACACACGCATAAACTTTTATTTTCGCAAACGCGTAGGGGTTATGATGCACTCCCCTATTGGGTTATTTTCAAACTTTGGACAAATACGTCCGATTAGTTAGAATTCACGTGGAGGAAAGAAAGAACAGTTTTCCAAAAACCACGCTGTCCAATAAGTCTCTTTTGCCTTATTTTTCTTATCGTTTTATCCAAACTCCATTTATAGAAAAATAATGTAAAGCAATGCAAAACCAACCGATCAGCTGTGTGGCGTTGCCACTTAGTTCATTCTTTTTCCAGCTGGTTACCTAAATTTCGATTCTCACCACTTTAGCAAAGATTGATAACAACAACAAAAATACTAAATAATCGAAATCAGTTGACTTTTAAAATAACTGAAATTCCTGTACATTACAAGGTATCTCTTGATTGGTTGGAGAATTCATAAAGATATATGTTTATATTATGTAGCGTTGATTTAATGATCGTTACTATATTTATTTATTTATTAATATTTGAATTGTTTGATGACAATCGAGTTCAATATATTGTTAAGATTTAAACATACTTATAGAAATAACACTGGAGTACTTATGGACCTTGACGTGCGACTCAGTTAAGAGTCTCTTTGCGAATAATCTACGGACTCTTTAACAAGCTCTCTCTCAACTTATATAATGATCCTATGCCCTGCTCTCTCTACTACTACTAGAAAATTCGGCCACTACGTGTTTGTATCACTTTCTCTTCTATCACATTGAATTGCTCTCTCTCAATGCCATTTCCCACATTCGGCCCTCCTGACGGTACATTCGACCCGAATGACGGTCCCCACAATTTCATATATTTCGATACAGTTGATGTCCTATTAGGCCCTTCCGCCTGTCCAACTTTCTCTACTTCATATCTTCCATGATTTTTAATTGCCGTTACTTTATAGGGTCCTAAATACTTTCCTTTAAGTTTCAGATTAACGCCATATTGGGTACGCTTAATAGCAACCAAATCATTTATTTTGAATCGTTTTCCCTCTTTTTATACCATACACCTATAGGGTGAAATGTTATATTAAAGTCGCCAAAATGTATGTAACAGGCAGAAGGAAGCATCTCCGAACCCACAAAGTATATATATTCTTAATCAGGATCAACAACCGAGTCGATCTAGCCATGTCCGTCTGTCCGTCCGTCCGTATGAACACCTAGATCTCGGAGACTATAAGAGCTAGAGCCACCAAATTTGGTATGCAGTCTCGTGTAGTATGTACAGTTATCGAGTTTGTTTCAAATTTTTGCCACGCCCCCTTCCGCCCCCGGAATTTACAAAAAAACAGATTTTCTTAAAAACTATGTAAGCTACCGACATTAAATTTGGTATGTAAGCTAGCTTAATAGACGCGCAGATATTGACTCTTTAAAAATTTTGCCACGCCCATTTCCGCGCCCGAAAATTATACAAAACTGATTTTCTCGAAAACTAACAAAGCTAAAGTCACCAAATTTATTATGTATATTGGCTTAGTATGCGCGCAGAATACATATATTTTAATATGTTGCCACGCGCACTTCCGTCTCCATAATTTAGAAAAAACCGATTGGCTCGTGCAATTTTTTGACCATTGCGATTAAATTTGGCGGACTAATAAATCTTATCTATTTCTATCATACTACCTACCAATGATTAAAATCGGACTAGAAACATACAAAATATACGTATGAACGTATTTTAATACGCGATCCATAATGGCAGAAGTGGCCATTGGCTAGTAATGGCGTTAGAGTGCTCGTGTGTTTGTAGAGTGAGCGAGATAGCATATGGTATGAGGCATGTTAAAACAATTTAATAGACATACGAAATTTTAAATATTTGTTTCACCTGGTGTATGGTATACCCAAGTCGGCGGGACGACTTACTTACTTCATTTCTCTTTAGATTAGCTGGCTTCTTGTTCTCCTCCTGAATTTGTTTTAAATTTGCAACTGCCTCCATTCGTATTTTCTTTTTGTGTTTTGCTAGTTCTTCGATTAAAAGATCATCGAGTAGTTCTTTAAGGTTTACATCCTCTGATCTACGCATGTCAATACCGGTTAGGATTTTAAAAGGAGCTATCTTAGTACTTCTAGGTGCCGTATCGTTGATGATTTGCTGAACTTTCCCTACGTATTTATACCATGAAGCTGGATTATCTAAAGTCATTTAAGCTAGCATTGGAATAACAATCTTGTGAATCCTTTCAACCTGCCCATTTCCTCGCGGTACTCCAGTGGTAATCAATAAATGCACGATGTCGTGATCCTCGCAATACTTTTTGAAAATGTGCGATGTAAAAGCCGCGCCTCTATCAGATAATCAGATTGATAAATCGTACTGGGTTCCCAAAATTTGTTGCTTGAACTTCTAAACACCGTATCACTTCATCTACGCCTGTGCTCCTAGTAAGATACAACCAAACGTACTTGGAAAAACTATCTATAATAACCAAGAAGTAATTATATTGTTTATTTGTAAGTTCCATTGGTCCGATGTGATCAATATAGTAAGAACAAAGTGGTTTGTCACCCTTTTCTATTGAAGTTAGATATCCCTCGCTTTTGCCAGCCTTTGCGTTAATAACAATACACTCCACACAACTATGTACCACACGAATAACCTTATCTCTCAATTCGGGAATATATTGACGGAAAAATGATCCTGGGTATGTGCAAGTCTAATAATCTCGTTCCATTGCCGAAGGCACTACAATCAATTCACAATTAGGGTCTTTAAAGAGAGTCTCGTTCTCTATATAGAAGTCTTTATAACTTTCCTTTTCGACTACCGTCCTTACTGCCTTGGTCCACTCATCTTGCAACTGAGCTTCACTTAATCGATGTTTAATAGTGTCCTCAACAAGCATAAAACATGCAAAACGACTCAACACATCGACGTGCCTCATTTGAGTACCTGATTGATGTACGATAACATAATCAAAATCCTTAAGATACATAGCCCAACGAGCAACTCTCAAAGGAACATCTTTTTTTTTCATGGTCATAGCGAATGCGTTACAATCAGTAATTATGGTGAATCGAGATCCTACGACATAAACACGCCATTTGGTTAGTTCTCCAATTATAGCAAGCACTTCAAGTTCGTAAGAATGATACCTTTCTTCGTTTTTGTCTTACGACTCATATATTCAACGTGATGAAATGTACTATCCTCTGGATGCTTTTGTAACAGAGCTGCCCCAAATCCGTATTTTGAAGCATCCGCATGTATTTCAGTTTGCAATTTCGGGTTAAACAATTAAAGGATGGGTTCTTTAGTCAACGCAGCTCTTAGTTCTTCGAAAGCGAGTTTGTGTATATCTTTGAATTCAAACTTCGAATACTTACGCATTAAATCGGACAACGGTTTCGCGATTACTGCATACCTTTCAATAAACTTTCTAAAATAGGAAGTTAGAGCAAAAAACCTTTGTAACCCCTTTTTGCTTCTTGGGATAGGAAAATTCGAAATAGCTCTAATCTTTTCTTTGCTCGGCGTTATGGTACCATTTTCCACATCATACCCTAAAAATAGGACTTTTCGTTGCAGCATCTGACATTTACTCCAATTAATTCGTAAACCGTTTTTCGATACCTGCATTTGGAATGATGATGTCATCCATGTAGACTACGCCATCGTTTGCTTTAATCAAATCTCCTAACACAACCATTATGAATCTTGTAAATACAGCTGGTGAATTAGAAATACCGAAAGGAACATACAGGAATTTATATTGTCCACTCTGAGTAACAAAAGAAGTGTATTTCTGAGAGCTTTCTACTACCGGTACATGGGAAATTCCGTATGTTGAGTCTAAAGTTGAAAACACATAGGCACCTTGCAACTTTTCTAAAACGCTCTCCATATCAGCCATGGGAAACTTATCACGAAGAATCTTTTCTTGCGTACTCAGAAGTACTGGTTTTAATTATTTTCTCTGCTAGCCATTCTTGAATTTGTTTATCAACGATTTCCTGATCACAAAGGTTTGAACGTCTCGGGTGCTGATACACAGCTATTTCGTCATTCAATATAAATATCATGCTTACTGGTGCTGTCGTGTATTATGAACTTTAGCAACTGCTTGAGTGCATACTTGGTTGAATGAGTGCATACTTGGTTGTTGCCCTCTCGTGTAAGTCTGAGATAAATTGTGAACAAATGCTACACACTGATGAGGATGATCGTCGTGCCTCCTCGAAATCTTTATCACTATGTGTTAATGGCATCTTAAATATTTGATAGCGTTTTCAAATCAACCAAATGTTATTAAATTTCCTTTTTTTTTTTGAAATCAATTAATAAATAATTTTTCTTTTCGGGTTACTCTAAGTGAATTCGGGAGTAATAATTTAATTTATCACTAGGGACTACTCTTAAAATCTGCGTTCTGTTACTGTTGGTGTTTAGATTATATAAAATAACCTAACATTAAGCCAATTATAATATAGAACGAATGGAAATGTATGTCAATGTTAAGTATGTAACCCGATTATAGATATCGATGGCTCATCAGTCATAAGTAGATCTGATATGGTCAGCAGTAAACAATAAAGACCTAGTTAATCAATAAAAACGTACTTTGCTGACCTAACACTATGCACTGGTGAGCTCGCTATTTTGTAATATAAAAGAAATGCATTATTCTTAGTAAGATCAGATACCAATTGTAGCTACATCGGGTGTGCATCGCTGTGTCTTTGGCCCCCATCTCTACCTTTGTAATCTCACTCCGAGGTCCACCCAATTTATGTGTTGGTTGCGACAACCTTTAGTCACTGGTTTATGTGCTAGTGCCTAGATATATATATAAATAAATAAACATTTAATAACTTCAAGAAACACTAACGTCTTTCATTGAACATTTTGGTGACCCCGACATTGGCGGCTCCAAGTTAAAAGAATAACAGACTTGGTGAAACCGTCATCAAGCGAGAACATTTGGTCAACTCAGGCGAACAATCTCTCAACAAAAAGGAAACTGGTCAACTAGGCGACTACTTTCTTTGCACGCTTTGGACACGACAATCCTAAGCGAGGGCACAAATTGATGAACATCTCACATCAATCTGGGGTCCCGACTAAAAACATCGCAATTGATTAACTTGGCAATCATTGCGTAGCCACCTTGGCGAATAAAAAAGATTTATTGGAAAACTAGGGGTTGGTTTTCCGCAACGGGGTAGCAGTGCATACCCATTGAATAAAAGTTGATCAACTAGGCGATCACTTTATAAAAAACATTTAACAACGATTTGTGTCAACGAGGCGACCAAATCATAAAAAGTTATTTTTATATAAAAATAAAGTTTGATCAACTCAACTCTGTTGCATTCCCTGGCGTCAGCAATATCTGACCTAGTTAACTCGGTCAGTAACCCAGGTAGTACGCACGAGTATAGATTTTGGCATTGATCAGCAATTTTTTAAACAAAGAAAAGAAACTCAAAAAATTGGTTTCACTGTCGTGGCAGTTATCAGTGTAAAAGAATAGGTATATTGGAAATAAAAATAAAACTATTGTTAAAACACTAATCAAAAGGCAACTTTGATTTATTTCTTATTCTTATTTGTGCTACACTTGACCAATTTTAGGAACGAGTCGGAGCGTTCCCTGTCTTTGACAAAATAAATAAACTCCCATCGGGTCAAGTACTAGTACAGATAAGCAATTACATAAGAATATAAAAGAACATGGAGGAGTTTTATAAACAGCAGACAGAACGAGGAGAGGCAATCCAGGCCTTTATTCGGAATACCAAAAAAGATTCTTTCGCCAGGAAAACGAAGCCATCTTATTTCGAGGAGAAACTTGAGCTCCTGGAATACATGTGGGAGAACTTCGAGAAAAGTCATCAGGAGTTGATGGACAAATTAAATAACGTGCCAACTGAAGATGACTACTTTGTAACGGACTATTTTAGCAAAATGAAGACGGTTGTATCTAATATAGTGGAAGATTGGAAGGACCATTTGGCAAAAATAAAGCTAGAGAGGCAAGCTCGCCAACGAAAGGAAGAGCGAGTCATGATCAAACCACTGGTTCGTAAGCAAAGTGCTCTGCTGGAGTCATTGTCCAGGACATTAAGACAAATTGTGCCTGAAGATAAAATGACTTACAAATCGGTAGTCGACAAATTATGGATGCAAATTGAAGAAATCCATTATGAGATTCATCGGCTAGCTGAAAATCCAGCCGAAGCCGGATACAATATAGCTACGTTTGTGGCCGCAGAAAATACAATGCTGAAATTCTGTGCGGCACCAGCAGAAAATGTAGTGATACAATCACCACCTGTATTGCAATCGATACAATAATTGCAACTACCCAAAATTCCCATTCCAAAATTTGATGGGGATTATCTGAAATGGCAACAATTTCATGAAATCTATAAAAAGGTGGTTCATGAGTAAAATGTATCCACGATAGAGAAAATGTGGTACTTAAAATCAAACCTTTCTGGAGAAGCAGAGAGATTGATACGGCACCTGGAATTAACAGAAGCCAATTACAACACTGCTTGGTCAGTGTTGCAGGAACGTTTTAATAACAAAAGAGTTCTAGTGACAGCCATACTGGCAAAGCTGTTTGATCACCCAAATGTGGGAAATGACGCAGCTTCTATAAAGAATTTGCATGATAACATTTTTGAATCATTGCAAGCCTTAAAAAATGTAGGCGTCAATATGAAATCGTCAGATGCTGTCATAATGTTTCATATGACAAGAAAATTGGATAGATTCAACCACGCACTATATGAGCAATCTCTTTCCAACACAAGGGATCTGCAGGAAGTAAAGGACTTCCTATCCTTCTTGCAACAGCGCTTCCTAACATTAGAGGCGATTGGGAAACCAAGAAACGAAAATCGCAGCATTGAAAAACAAAGTCCAAGGAAAACATGCGCAACAGCATCTGGGACAAACAGTACCCTGTGTGCTTTCTGCGAAAGAGCAAAGCACAAACTCTTCCAATGTGAAAAGTTCAAAATCAAATCCGCAGCAGAGCGGCTTAATTGGGTGCAGAGATACAAATTGTGTGTCAATTGCTTCAAGCTGGACCATATGGCAAAAAATTGCTCTTGAAGGGGATGCTTTAAATGCGATGAAAAACATAACACAATGTGGCATTTAGAAAAACGCAACCAAATTGCTACATCTGCTTCTGCAGCTTCTGCATATGGAATTGGCAGAAAATACACCCTGTTGGCAACGGCCAAGGTAGTGGTAAAAGGGATCAATGAAAGGAAAGGAGAATTTCGAGCACTCCTGGATAGCGGCTCACAAGTAAATCTCGTCTCAGAGAGACTGGTAAAGAAATTATCGTTAAAAATTAGCGAGAATCATGTGCACATAATTGGAGTGGGTGGTCAACCACAGATAAGCAAGGCGCGAGTAAGCTTGGTTGTAAAATCAAGATACAACAAGTTCTCAATGCTAGTTGAGGCATTTGTATTGTCACACATAATAGGTGACCAACCCACAGAACGAATAACGCAGAAAGTCACATTACCAGATAACATTCAATTAGCGGACCCAACATTTGATAAAACCGGAAAAATTGATATGCTGTTGGGAGCTGATGATTACTATGCTATACTGCTACCAGAAAGGAGACGGGGCAATCGAAACCGTCCAACATTACAAAACTCAGAGTTTGGATGGATTGTTGCTGGCAGAATTAATATGTCAACGTCAGCTTCAATCACATGTATGGTATGCATGACGAATCCAGAGGAATCACCAGAAAGATTCTGGCAGTTAGACACACTAGAGCCAATAAAAAGGTACAGGAGTCCGGAGGAAGAGTATTGTGAAAAATTTTTCCTCGATAACCTACACACGGCGGCGGACAATCGACTAATTGTAAAGCTTCCATTTGCTGAAGAGGCTTCATCTCTTGGAGAATCTCGGGAAGTAGCCATAAGAAGATTCATGTCGTTAGAGAGGCGAATGAACCCTGACATAAAAAAGGAGTATGTAAAATTTATGTCAAAATATGAACAGCTTGGACATATGAAGCAGGTAATGGTAAGAAAAATTCCCAAGAACCATTACTTTATACCGCATCATTGTGCACTAAAACCAGAAAGTACCACCACCAAGCTAAGAGTGGTATTTGATGCATCATACAAAACGTCATCAGCAAAATCACTGAACGACATTTTATATCCTGGACCAGCCTACAGAGTCATCTCTTCTCAATTCTTCTGCGGTTCAGGACACACAAATATGTGTTCACGGCAGATATTGAAAAAATGTATCGTCAAGTTTGGATAAACACTGCCGATCAATTCAATCAGATGATTGTGTGGAGAGAGGATCCAAGTCAAGAACTAAAGTTTTATCGTTTAAAAACGGTAACTTTTGAAACCACGTCAGCCCCATATTTAGCGACGAAGTGTCTTGAATATTTGGCACTGAAAAACATGGAAAATTTGTCGTCTGGAGCATCAGCATTCAAAAATGACTTTTATGTTGATGATTGTCTCACAGGAGCAGACAGTTTACCAGAAGCCCTGCAAATAAGACAAGAGCTTCTAGAAATCTTGAGACCTAAGGGTTTCAACTTACGAAAATGGTGTTCAAATAGCAGTCAACTTCTAAAGGAAATTCCAAAGGAAGATACGATTGCTGACATCAATCTCGGTGACACACTGGAACAAACAAGTGTCAAAACATGGGGAATCATATGGGCACCCAAAGAAGACCAATTATGTGGAAAGGCTCAAAGACATACAAAAGGAATCACCAGACGAGTGGTGCTATCTAAAGTCGGTCAAATCTTTGATCCTCTAGGACTGTTCGAACCGGTAGTTGTAAGAGCGAAAATGTTTCTTCAACATGTTGCTACCGAACGAATTGAGGTGGATGGTGAAATACCGCCGTTTTGGAGAAGCAATGGGAAGCCTACCGAGAGGATGTACAGGCACTAAACCACATGAAAATTCCAAGGCATATTTTTGATGTCAAGGTCCCCACTACAAAGGAATTGCATACATTTGTTGATGCATCAAAAAAGGCGTATGGTGCGGCAGTTTATGTCCGATTAACCTATAAAAATGGCCAAATTTCGGTCAGATTGTTGTGCGCCAAGTCGAGAGTGGCTCCCCTGGAAAAACAGACACTGCCCCGGCTGGAACTATGTGCAGCTGTACTTGGAGCTGAACTCACGGATAGAGTTCGACAGGATCAGAAAGTGTGGAATCATTCCTCTGGTCAGACTCAGCAGTAGTACTCTCGTGGATTAATTCACGAGCATCACATTTCCACACGTTTGTGGCTAATCGGTTGACAAAAATACACGCAGTATCACATCCAAGGCAATGGCGTCATGTGTCATCAGCGCTCAACGCAACTGATGTTCTGTCTCGAGGCATATCAGCAGTTCACCTTACCGCACATTATGGTTGTATGGACCACTATTTTTGCATGGACCACAACGTGGCTGGCCAGCACCATTTAAGCCTACAGAGCACACGATGGATACCGCTATGAAGAAAACCAAGGTATTCAGCATGGTGACTGCCACGGCAAACAACAAGATTGAATGGATATATACGGTAAATCACAGAAATTCGTTTTACCGGCTACAGCGAATAGTGGCGTATGTGCTACGGTTTTGTCACAACCAGAACAGGAAACCAACGGCTCAGTTAGAGTTGGAAGAGTTGGACCAAGCACGGAGAGTGATCATTAAGCAAATTCAAGAAACAGGATTTGCATATGAATTACGGCACTTAAAGAAACGACCTGATCAACCGCTAGATCGCAAAAGCACGGTGGCAACGATGGTCCGGAATGTGATCCAGGGCTGCGTAGTATGCACCAAGTACCGGCCTCAGTTCTTTAAACAAGTCATGGGCGACTTACCTGAGCATCGGGTACCTCAGAATAGACCCTTTCTCAATGCCGGAGTAGACTATTGTGGACCATTCTGGATCCACAATAAGGTTCGAGGAAAGCGTCCCGACAAAGCCTACATTGCAGTATTTGTATGCTTTGCAACCAAGGCAGTACACTTGGAGTTGGTCGGAGACCTGTCTACCTCCTCATTTGTGGGCGCGCTTCAGCGCTTTATTGGGCGCAGAGGAAGATGCCAGACATTATACTGCGATAATGCAACAAACTTTGTTGGAGCAAACAACCAACTTAAGGAACTGACCGATACAATACACTCAGAAACGGCAGCAGGTAGTATCAAGGAATTTTGCAATCAAAAAGGAGTGCCATTTAAGTTGATACCACCACGGTCTCCACATTTCGGAGGATTATGGGAAGCTGCGGTAAAGTCCGCTAAGCATTTACTGTTGAAAAACGTATCGACAGCAAACTTAACGTTCGAACAACTGTCTACCATCATTGTCAATGTTGAAGCAGTGCTGAACTCTCGTCCATTAAGGCCAAACTCAGACGATCCCAACGACTTACCAGCTCTAACCCCAGGCCACCTATTGATCGGAGAACCATTAGTAGCCCAACCAGATGCAGAGCCAATAACACAGCGATCGATTCCAGAGCAATGGAAATTAGTGCAACGGCTTAAGCATACATTCTGGACACAATGGTCTCAAGAGTACCTACAAGAACTGCAGGGTACATCCAAGTGGAAAAAACCATATAACAATGTCAAAGAAGGCATGATGGTAATTCTAAAGGAGGATAATGTGCCAATTTTGCAGTGGCCAATTGGACGAATTGTTAAACTATATCCAGGCCTGGATGGATACGTCCGCGTGGTAGACGTTAAAACAGCCAGAGGCACCTACAAGCGGGCTATCCATAAATTGGCCCCCTTGCTTAGAGAGACGGCGACAAAACGTAAAATCGAGGCAGATGACACAGAATCGAATTCCCAAAAAGACCCTGGTATCGAGGACAACGCAGAACCAAAAACAAAAAGACGCTTATCGATCGGTCTGCCACCGTTGGCAATGACGATCTGCCTAATGCTGTTATTATTGCCTATAGCATTTGCTCAAAGAACTAATATAACTCGATTCAACCCCAAACCAGGCATATACTATGAAAGTATTGGCACAGGAAGGATGGCAACGTCTGACTGGACTATTGTGGCATTCTACGATCTCGAACCATATTGGGCCGACCTGAAGACATTTTCAGACGGAGTAGTAAAGGTTGGAGAAATATGCGTGTTAATGAAGGTTCCAGAGGCATGCACCGCAATGCAGAGGCACTTCGAGCATGTCAACTCAGAGCTACGGACAGGAAATGATCTCCTTCACATAGAACGCCAACGACGATCGCCCTTAGATATAATTGGGAACATTGCGAACGGCTTATTTGGTGTGCTGTCAACAAGGAACAGAATCAATACATTGGGCTCTCAAGAGCCGATTTGGAACAATGCCATCAGCTCAACAACGAGCAATATATTTGTTTTGATAAACAAACGACGTTTTCGGGTAATAGCAACTGTGAGTTCCAGCTATTCAAAAACACAAAATCATCAACTTGCCAAATACAACACACAAACAGATCATTCGTGTGGTACGACATGTATCACAAAAATCAGTGGATTTTTGCCACCACTAGACCAATTGAACTCGCAGTGACCTGTGACGATAATATACAAGATGTCACTATTAAGAAGACTGGATTGTTAACTCTAGACCCGACGTGTACAGCTAGGAGTTCTGCTATACGAATAACAGGTCACCGTATAACTACGACAGACACAATGAAATTGTCATATGTCCGATTTGGCAACTTCAGCATTGGCCCAACAAAAGTAGCGCCAACAACAACACAATTCACAAAGATGCAGCTAAGCTACGACGAACTAAGCAACATTCAAGGAAAACTGGAAACTAAGCAAAACTGGAAATTGCCAGAAGACCCCAGCCAGCCGGCTCACCATGTTATAGTCTCCTACGTAGCGCTAACAATACCATTGGTTCTTGTGATGGTATATGGAATAAAAAGATGCTCACAACCCCCAAGACACAATGGTCCAGAGCAGACAACCGTGAGGATCGTCAATCCCATACCGACTCCTGCTGCAGTAAGCCCAGCCCCCAGCAATTTTGCGGTCAACGTTGGATAACGTTGAACAGGTGTTCAACGGCCGGGAGTATGTTGGTGTTTAGATTATATAAAATAAGCTAACATTAAGCCAATTATAATATAGAACGAATGGAAATGTATGTCAATGTTAAGTATGTAACCCGATTATAGATATCGATGGCTCATCAGTCATAAGTAGATCTGATATGGTCAGCAGTAAACAATAAAGACCTAGTTAATCAATAAAAACGTACTTTGCTGACCTAACACTATGCACTGGTGAGCTCGCTATTTTGTACTATAAAAGAAATGCATTATTCTTAGTAAGATCAGATACCAATTGTAGCTACATCGGGTGTGCATCGCTGTGTCTTTGGCCCCCATCTCTACCTTTGTAATCTCACTCCGAGGTCCACCCAATTTATGTGTTGGTTGCGACAACCTTTAGTCACTGGTTTATGTGCTAGTGCCTAGATATATATATAAATAAATAAACATTTAATAACTTCAAGAAACACTAACGTCTTTCATTGAACAGTTACTATTTTTTTTTTTTTTTTTTGGTTTAGTAACGGGAAATAGTTTCTTTCTTTTAAGCGGTTGGGTTGGAGTCTCTTGCCTATAAATCCCATAGTTCCATTCTCTAAAAAAATCATCTTCCTTTCTTTTTTTGAGTTGCACCTACATAAATGAATTTAAAAAAGGGATTTGTTACCTGTTGTAATATAGTCTATTGCTATGCCAATTATGATCTGGGGTTGGCTGATTAAACCTCTAATGTTCTCACCACTTACAATTCATCTGCTATGTGCTATATTATAAGAAATAACAAAACTGGACTGACTGGTATACATACTCTCTACGATAATACTAGCGGTTGCATTATCCCTGGATGATGTTTCTGCCATGTGTCACAATTTCCAGGTGATACGCATCCTATAGCAAAGAAAAAGATACAGAGTCTAGACTACCACCACGCCTTCGTTTACTCAACACATTTCAAACCAGAGTCTAGCTCTCAGTCACTTGCCAAAAGTTAGTTGTTTCTGTTGTTTTGACTGTTCTTGTTAGACTTGAGTTTATGTTGCTTTAAAAATATCTGAAACAATTTGTAAGTTATTTGAATATCCGGACCAGATCTCTGGGCAATGCCGGAGACGGTAATTCCAATGATATTTAACTTTCACGACTTTAAATTGTTGATAGTATAGAATAAAAGATTAAAATGCACAAAGAAATTAAAAGAAGAAAAGTGGTCAATCAACCAAATAAATTATCTACCTCAAAAAAAAACTTAACGAGATAATTATCTAATTAGAATAGGCCCCTCAGTTGGGCGCTAAAATTACTGTAACGTACAAAGCCTCAATGCTGTTGATGGGCAACTAAATATCCATAAATACGAAACCACAAAGGCTTACCAACCATTGCAATCGGCAACTATACGTTATTGTGTGAGGCCTATCTTGATGTTAACACGATTCATCTGCGGGACTCTTAAAGCGGCTAGCATTACAATCGACTGGGGTGGTTCTTTGATGAATGTGTTTCACCCACTCACACGTCAGCAACTTTAAATAAAGTCCCTGTGCTGAAACTCGAAATAGAATAGAGATAAAAGAATAGAAGAAAATAGTCCTAGTGTTGGCTGCATAGGTGTATTTACAGCCGCGCTCTCTACCCACCCTTCCATGATTTTCCTTTTACCGCTAGTGGAAAATCCCAAAACGCCTTATTCACATTAGATTGCCCAAAAAGAAAATTCAGAAAATTACCTCATTATAAATATCATTATTATTCACTTAAATTAAATTTTCCACAATCATTCATTTCTTAAAATCTAATATTTCATTCAGTAGTATCTCTGAGAACAAAGTTAACTCAAAAAAAAAAAACCCAAAACCATTCTATAATATTGTAACGTAGACGGCCTGGGTGGCAACTCGGGTAGTAGGCAAACGCAAACTGTCCCCCTTAAGAAGCGGTCCCATTCTCTACGGCTGGGCACACTAATAACGGCGCCACCGGGGGGCTAGTTTTTTTGAGCTAGCGCGGCCAACTTAACGAAGAGAAGAAGATAGGGAGAAAGAGAAGAAGGGCTTGAAAGTTTTCGCTGCCGCCAAGACAAGGAAAATAAAGAGATTGAATAAACGAAAGAAACTATCTCTGTTTTCTTTGCGATTCTGCTGAGTTATCTTAGGCCTGACGATCGAACGCCCAACCGTAAACCAACCGCTCGGCCACGGGTGGCGTCATTTTGTTCCACAAAGGCAAAACACGTTACATTGGTGTCACGTGTGGTGTTATGTTCGGTTACTGCGAAGAACCTCACCACGTGTAAAATGCCTAAGAAATCGACGCAGGCTCGGAACAGCAGAATAGAAGAGGACAGCGGCAGTTCTATTATTGCTATAGCACAATCAGTGGAGGCGGTGAATAAACAGATCAACCGAATGTGCGAAGCCTTAGAACGGTCCTTTATAAGCGCGCAGCCCACAGCGGTGCCAGGGCCCGTTTCGCCGCCGGAACACACCACGTGGGGTGGGTTAGCCCAACCAAGGCAGGACGCGCTGCCAAGGGCGCTTCCACCACCTACGGAGCGACGTGGGCGCGATCACCCCCCGTCCCGCAATTTAATCCAGGTTTGTTGCCGTTGTTCGATGGAACTGGATCTTGGGGCGAATTTGAGCGACTGGTAGACAAGGTGGCGAATTATTATCAGTTGGCAGAGGATGAGAAATGTTTGGCAGTGGTGTTGAATCTGCGCGGTCGCGCCTCAACATTTTATGGCACCTTGCCTAAACAACCTACACTTACCTACTCAGCACTGTGTACCGCTATGCGTCAACGATTCATGCTAGATTGCCGGTCGAGCTATCAACTGTTGCGTCATCGGATACAAGGACCCAGGGAATCATTGCCCGATTTCGCATTGGAATTGGAACGCTTGGCCCAATGCGATTTTAGTGGAATGCCCGGACATATGTATGACCAGATTCTGGTGCAACAATTTATTGACGGTGTAACGATCCTTTTTCTCTATTAGTTGGCCTTCAGGATAATTTCAATCTTTAGGGCGAGGTTCGGCACAACAAATTTTATTTTGTGCCCCAGTGAAATCACGACACAATTATTTATGTATATAGAAATGTATGTTGGAGTTTATTTATATATTTTGGGTTTTTTGGTTAAATGTTTATATAGATCGTGACACAATAATTCATGTATATAACTGCTTTAGACTTTTGGTTAAATGTTTAGATATGATTTTACCCCTATTCGGGTTGATGTTTGTATTGGCTGTGCACTTGTTGTAATTATATGTAGATAATGAGGCTATAAGGTTACTCGTAAGGCCTTATAACTCGATGACTTGCTCGCGCTTGTAGATTGCTAGGCGTCAAATATTCTTAAGGTTACTCGTAAGGCCAAAGGATATTTGTTGCTTCGCTTGCTGATCAGGACTCGATGACTTGATCGCTTGATCTTGACTCGATGACTTGATGATGTCCTGACTCGCTGCTCGCCTTATATAGGCAACCTGGGCCTCCAGAATCACTTGGTGTGATACCGCTATACAGCCGGTAAATGTCCATCGGCCCATCCTTTCATCCATGCTGTTGCCATGCGTGGTGAAAGTCCCGTAATAGTCCTTGGCGCAGCCGCATCCACTTTCTTGACTGCTGTGCGCCCATCGACTCTTGTCCTTGTTGCTCTGCTTTGCCCACATAGTGTCTCTGTTGCTATGCAGGCCTCCATCCTTTTCTAGTTTCTGCTCTGGTCGCATGTCCTTCTCCTTTTGGCCTTGCTCTCTCGCATTTGTTTGCATATTTGGTCATCTATATGGCCGTTCACTTTATGTGAGCAACATATTGATTTTATGTATATTTGGCCGTTTACTTTATGTGAGCATCATATGGAATTTTGTTAAATTGTTATGCACACAACCCCCCCCCCCCCTGCATTATCCCCCGTTGAACATGCTTTGCCCTCACTTTGGCTGTTCTTTGTCTCTCTAATTCTAAGAGTAATCTTTTCTATGTATTTTGGCGGATTAGGGTATCTTTTCTTTCCTGATTCTTTTTATTATGGCCCGTTCCGCATCTTGTTGTCCTCTTTTTCTTTCTTTTTACCCGCGTCCTTATGCCTGGTCCCATCGCATCTGGTCTTACATCTTGCGGTTGAACCATGCCGCCTGGTTCTGCTGTTCCTCGAACTCTCTGGCCTGCCGCTGCACCTCTATGTCATTTGCCACTGCTCTTAACATCCTGGCATTAAACTCGGGCATAACCCCATTGTGCCAACCGTACCTTGCTTCTCGTTCTGCCTGCCCTAGTACATCGTCCACCTCTCGCCACAGCAGCTCGTCGAGTGCCTGCTCTCTGTTTTCCACAACCGATTCAGTGTCACTCTCCTCGCTGCTGTAGCCGCTGTCTGCCATGCTCCACTCGTCCTCATCCTCTTCTTCATCCGAGGAGATGACTATGACCGGCTCCAACTCTACCGGTCCCTCGTCATCGGACTCCTCCTCGGACACGTAGCCATAGCCACCGTGCCGGTCACCACGTGCCACTCGTGCCCGTGGTGCCACACCTCGACCTACGCCTTCATCTTGGCCATGCATGTTGTTATTGTTGTTCATGTTTAAAATGATTTTTTTTTTTTATTTGTGTGTACTCGTTGGTAGCTTTTACTAGAGTGATTTTGCATTTACCATTCCTGTCGCTTGGGACCTCGCTTTGGTGCATATTTCCGGTACCGTTATCCTGGTTTCGTTTGTTTTATATGCATTGCCCATTTGACTCATGAAGAGATTATTTTATTGGAGTCTCTCTCACTACTACCATCCCAGCGCGCCTAGCTATTCATTTGTGTTGGTGTCGGCTTGGTCCCGTTACTTTTCCTCCTTTCTCTTTGCGTTATCCCAGATTTTGTTCACCGAGTATTGTGGGCTTTTTTTGTTTTTTTTTTTTTTATTGTTGCTCGAATAGATTTCTGTTGTAGGACACCTGTTGTATGCTTTGCATTTTGGTTACTGCTCATTGTATTTTACGTTGATATGTTGTTGTTGCTTTATGATGCTTTATATTATTTTAAATGCGAATCCTCTGAAATAGATTTCTGTTGTTGGACACCTGTTGTATGCTTTGCATTTTGGTTACTGCTCATTATATTTTACGTTGATATGTTGTTGTTGCTTTATGATGCTTTATATTATTTTAAATGCGAATCCTCTGGTTGTTGTTGTTGCTGGTTATTATTTTGCATTGATTTGGTGTTGTTATCGAGTGACGTTGTATGCGGCTCCGTATCCCCATCATCTGCTTGTTGCTTTATCTGGCGAATGTGTGCTTGTCTACTTTTTCCCGTGACTTTATGTTGCAGCTTGCATATTACTGGAGAAATGAACCCTTGAACCTTGTACGGCCCTCCAAATTTGGGTGCTAATTTCGCAGCAAATCCTTCTGCTGCGTTTGACAGGTGATGCTCTTTTGCCCATACCGTAGATCCAATCGCCGGTCTCCATTCGCGCCGTCTCAGGTTATAATGCCGTGCCTGGTCTTGTGCCGCAGTCTCCATGTTCCTTCTGATGAGTTCGAAAAGTTCTTTCATCTGGATAGCTTTTTCCTCTGTTGTTGTCTGCTCCTTTCCTGTGCCATTTGTGACGCTGTCATATATGGCTCCCGGCATTCTAGGTTCTCGGCCTTGCACCACATATGCTGGCGTAAATCCAGTTGCTTGAGATTGGCTTGTATTTATCGCCAATGTAATTTCCGGCCAGCACTCGTCCCAATTTCGTTGGTTGTCTCCTGCATATTGGGCAATCATTGTTTTGACAGTTCTATTTACTCTTTCGGTTGGGTTTTCCTGAGGCGTATATGGCGCTGTTAATTGGTGGCTGGTTCCCCATCCTTCTAGCATTTTCCTGAAGATCCTGCTCGTGAATTGGACTCCATTATCCGTTATCACTATTTTTGGTGCCCCGAATCTTGCTAAAATCCTTTCTCTGAAGGCCTTTACTAAGTTCTCCGCGGTTGCCTTGCGCATGGGTATGATTTCTGTCCATTTCGAGAAACGGTCTATAATCACCAGCAGCATCGAATTTCCGTGTTTTGATCTGGGCAATGGTCCAACGAAGTCCGCGCCTACTGTTGCCCATGGTTCCTCCGGTACTTGCGTTAGTAATTTCCCTGCTGCTTGTTGTTGATTGGGTTTGAATTGTAGACATGTCATGCATTTCCCGACGAAGATTCTGATGTCTCTTTGCATTCCCGGCCAGTAGTATCTTGCGGCGGTCCTAGCAATTGTTCGCCGACTGCCCGTATGCCCGGCCGTCGCTGACGTGTGTTTTCTTCTATTATTTGTTGTCGCAGGCTCTTTGGCACACACATTTTCCAGGCCACCACTTCCTCTGGAAGCTTCCACTTCCTTCCTCTCTACCAGCTCTGTGTGGTATGTTTCTGTATAGTTGGCTGTTTTCCATCACATAGTCTGTATATTTCTGTGGCTGTTGCTTGATTTTAGTCACCATCTCCTGAATCCATTCACACTCCTTATTGGCTTGTCGTAGTCTAGCGCCGTTGTCTGTTATTCGATTGCATCTCTCCATTGGTTGCCTCGACAGGGCGTCTGCTACTATGTTCAGCTTGCCTTTCCGATATGATATTTCAAAGTCGTACTGCTGTAGTTCCAATGCCCATCTTGCTATTCTGCCTGTGGGACTATCTATGCTGTTCAGCCATTTCAGTGCCATGTGATCGGTCACTACCTTGAAATGGTATCCTTCCAGGTATGGCCTCAGTTTTCGTACGGCCCATACTATCGCCAGACACTCTTTTTCGGTTGCCGAATAACTTTTCTCCGACGAATTTAGTTCTCTGGACAGATATGATAGGACCCTTTCGCCTTCTTCGGTGTTCTGTATGAGGATTGCTCCTAGTCCCATGTTGCTTGCGTCTGTTTGAAGAACAAATAGTTTCGTGAAGTCCGGGCATGCTAATACTGGTCCATTTGTTAGCTTTTCTTTTACTGCGTTGAATGCTTCCTGATGTTCTTCATTCCAGTGCCACCTGGTTCTTTTTTTTAGTAATGCATGTAGTGGATGTGTTAGGGCTGCGAATCCTGGTACGAATCTTCTGTACCATGATGCTACACCCAGGTATTGGCGTAGTTCTTTCACGCATGTTGGTGGTTTTAGCTGGGCTATTGCTGCTACTTTGTCTGGGTCCGTGGCTATACCTTTTTCTGTCACTAAGTGCCCAGGAACTTTAGCTCCTTTCGGAAGAACTGGCACTTCTCTGAGTTGATCCTTAGGTTTGCCTCCTTTAGCCTTCTGAATACTTCTTGCAGGTGTTGTTTGTGTTCTTTTATTGTTTTGCTCACGATTACTATGTCGTCTTGGTATGCAAACGCGTTTGACATCATCTCTGGGCCAATCACTTGGTCTAGTGCTCGTTGAAACGTTGCTGACGCTGAGTGTAGACCGAATGGCATTACCTTCCACTGGAATAAACCTTTCCCTGGGACTGTAAATGCTGTCATTGGTCTACTTCCGTCCTCCAGAGGTATCTGCCAATACCCGTCCTTTAAGTCCAAGCTGCTAATGAACCTTGCCTCACGCAATTGATTTAGTATGTAGTCGATACGTGGCATCGGATATGCATCCTTTATCGACTTTGCGTTGATTTGTCTAAAATCTACGCATAATCTCCATTTGCCCGTTTGCTTTTTCTTTACCATTACTATTGGTGAACTGTATGGGCTTTGTGATGGTTCTATGCATCCTAATTTCAGCAACTCATCGACTTTTGCATTGATCTCCGCTTGCATATTGGGGTTTTTTGGATAATATCGCTGTTTTATCGGGATGTCGTCCTTCATTGTGATCCTGTGTATCCCTACTTTTGACGGTCCCTTGATTTTCGCCAACTCCATTAGTTCGTGTTCTAGAAACGTGTGTATTTCTGCTTGCTCTTCTTTCTTTGTCACCATGATTGATATGCGTTCGGTTATCCTGCCCTGCATCCTTTTTGTCGTTGGAATTTTTATCCTGTGGCCTCCGCATGCTATTTCGGTGTCCATTAGTCTTAAGAAATTCCATCCTAATATTAAGGCATCTATTCCGTCTGGCATGATGAGAAATGTTATGTTTATTTCTTTGTTTCCGAATCGAACGTATCCTGTCCACTGCTCGTTGATATTTCTGATCTTCCCGTCTGCCATGTATACTTGCTAGTTTGTGGTCTCTCGGTCTCCTTTGTTTCTCAGATTTTCCGCCATCTGTCGGCTCATGAAGTTGCTTGTGGCTCCAGAGTCTATGGTCGCCTTGATCTTTCTACCTGCTACTTCTATCATTGCTGACAGTTGGTCCTCCTCCTCTATTAGCTGTCCTATCAATTTTGTGGTGTTGGTTGGCTTGGTTCCTGCTCCGACCTCATAGGCTGAAAACGACGCCCGTTTCCCGATCTCCAACAGCATTCTTTCGTTCGTGTTCCGATTTTTCCGCATTGCCAGCAGAAGATTAGTTGATTATTGTTGCACTCGCCGGCCCAGTGTCCTGCCTCACCGCACCTCCGGCATGCCTGGTTCGGATTCATGACTCTTCCTTCTCGTATGTTGTTATGTGCTCGATTCTGGTTTTGCGTACTGGTATCCTGACATCTTCTGCATTGTGTTTCTTGGGGTCCGTAATTGTTTATCCCCCTGTGATTTACTTGACTGCTGTGATCTCTACGTGAGTTATTTCTGTGGTGAAATTCGGCTCTTTCCTGCTCCAGCATTTCATGTTCCTCTGCTAGTTGCCTCCAGATTTGTGATGTTGTGTGGCCGAACAAATATTCGCAAGTCTGGTGTGCAATTTTCAAGGATTACTTCGAGTTGCTCAAATTGTGGAATCTTTAGAGGCCTCATCATTGTCTCCATTTCTACCATGTAATCCTTAAAGCATTCATTGTTGCCCTGTTTGCGTGCCTTGACCTGATCGATGGTCTCTTACTTGCTTCCTGATGTTCTTCATTCCAGTGCCACCTGGTTCTTTTTTTTAGTAATGCATGTAGTGGATGTGTTAGGGCTGCGAATCCTGGTACGAATCTTCTGTACCATGATGCTACACCCAGGTATTGGCGTAGTTCTTTCACGCATGTTGGTGGTTTTAGCTGGGCTATTGCTGCTACTTTGTCTGGGTCCGTGGCTATACCTTTTTCTGTCACTAAGTGCCCCAGGAACTTTAGCTCCTTTCGGAAGAACTGGCACTTCTCTGAGTTGATCCTTAGGTTTGCCTCCTTTAGCCTTCTGAATACTTCTTGCAGGTGTTGTTTGTGTTCTTTTATTGTTTTGCTCACGATTACTATGTCGTCTTGGTATGCAAACGCGTTTGACATCATCTCTGGGCCAATCACTAGGTCTAGTGCTCGTTGAAACGTTGCTGACGCTGAGTGTAGACCGAATGGCATTACCTTCCACTGGAATAAACCTTTCCCTGGGACTGTAAATGCTGTCATTGGTCTACTTCCGTCCTCCAGAGGTATCTGCCAATACCCGTCCTTTAAGTCCAAGCTGCTAATGAACCTTGCCTCACGCAATTGATTTAGTATGTAGTCGATACGTGGCATCGGATATGCATCCTTTATCGACTTTGCGTTGATTTGTCTAAAATCTACGCATAATCTCCATTTGCCCGTTTGCTTTTTCTTTACCATTACTATTGGTGAACTGTATGGGCTTTGTGATGGTTCTATGCATCCTAGTTTCAGCAACTCATCGACTTTTGCATTGATCTCCGCTTGCATATTGGGGTTTTTTGGATAATATCGCTGTTTTATCGGGATGTCGTCCTTCATTGTGATCCTGTGTATCCCTACTTTTGACGGTCCCTTGATTTTCGCCAACTCCATTAGTTCGTGTTCTAGAAACGTGTGTATTTCTGCTTGCTCTTCTTTCTTTGTCACCATGATTGATATGCGTTCGGTTATCCTGCCCTGCATCCTTTTTGTCGTTGGAATTTTTATCCTGTGGCCTACGCATGCTATTTCGGTGTCCATTAGTCTTAAGAAATTCCATCCTAATATTAAGGCATCTATTCCGTCTGGCATGATGAGAAATGTTATGTTTATATCTTTGTTTCCGAATCGAACGTATCCTGTCCACTGCTCGTTGATATTTCTGATCTTCCCGTCTGCCATGTATACTTGCTAGTTTGTGGTCTCTCGGTCTCCTTTGTTTCTCAGATTTTCCGCCATCTGTCGGCTCATGAAGTTGCTTGTGGCTCCAGAGTCTATGGTCGCCTTGATCTTTCTACCTGCTACTTCTATCATTGCTGACAGTTGGTCCTCCTCCTCTATTAGCTGTCCTATCAATTTTGAGGTGTTGTTTGGCTTGGTTCCTGCTCCGACCTCATAGGCTGAAAACGACGCCCGTTTCCCGATCTCCAACAGCATTCTTTCGTTCGTGTTCCGATTTTTCCGCTTTGCCAGCAGAAGATTAGTTGATTATTGTTGCACTCGCCGGCCCAGTGTCCTGCCTCACCGCACCTCCGGCATGCCTGGTTCGGATTCATGACTCTTCCTTCTCGTATGTTGTTATGTGCTCTATTCTGGTTTTGCGTACTGGTATCCTGACATCTTCTGCATTGTTTGTTTATCCCCCTGTGATTTACTTGACTGCTGTGATCTCTACGTGAGTTATTTCTGTGGTGAAATTCGGCTCTTTCCTGCTCCAGCATTTCATGTTCCTCTGCTAGTTGCCTCCAGATTTGTGATGTTGTGTGGCCGAACAAATATTCGCAAGTCTGGTGTGCAATTTTCAAGGATTACTTCGAGTTGCTCAAATTGTGGAATCTTTAGAGGCCTCATCATTGTCTCCATTTCTACCATGTAATCCTTAAAGCATTCATTGTTGCCCTGTTTGCGTGCCTTGACCTGATCGGCTAGTTTGGTGAAAAATCCCTTTGGCAAAAAGTATCTCTTGAAGCATTCTGCAAATTCTTTCCATGACGGCCATTGTTTATTGTTCGCAACATACCATTTTAGAGCTCTGTCTTTTAGCAATTCTGGCATCGCCCTTAGTATCATATCCAGTTCTATGCCGTACATGTCCGCTGACCACTCTATTTGTTCCAGAAATTCTAGTGGTTTCGAATTTCCATCGAACTTAAACGTCCACTCTCTTACTTGTTTAGCCACCTTGGCATACTCGGTAGTCCTGCTTGCTGTGTTTTGTGCCATTTTTGTGGGTTCAATTGTTTGTCTTCTTTGGTTACTCTTCTCTCCAGTTTTGTCCAGTGCTCCTTCACTTCCCCATCTTGGTGGTACGAATGGGGGAATCGTCAGAGTAGCCATGTTTATTTTATGGAATGCCACGGCCTCCTTGCTCTCACCATTCTCGCCTGCCTGTGCTGTGCTTGTTCCTGGTTTTTGCTTGGACATTTTTGTGAACTTGTTTTCCAATCGGCTTATCTCTTCTTTCCATTCCGGATCAGATTCGTTGTTGTTTATCCATTCGACAAGTTGTTTTCTCATCTCTTCTACCGTGCCGTTTATGCTGACTCCGATTCTTTGGCCTGTCTGTAGCAGATCCTCCTTCTTCATGTGATAGATCCAATTTCTACCCATTTTGAATTTCTTATACACTTTTTATTTATTTTCGTTTTAATTTTCACTAGTATAGCACGTTGGGCGCCAGTTGTAACGATCCTTTTTCTCTATTAGTTGGCCTTCAGGATAATTTCAATCTTTAGGGCGAGGTTCGGCACAACAAATTTTATTTTGTGAAATCACGACACAATTATTTATGTATATAGAAATGTATGTTGGAGTTTATTTATATATTTTGGGTTTTTTGGTTAAATGTTTATATAGATCGTGACACAATAATTCATGTATATAACTGCTTTAGACTTTTGGTTAAATGTTTAGATATGATTTTACCCCGATTCGGGTTGATGTTTGTATTGGCTGTGCACTTGTTGTAATTATATGTAGATAATGAGGCTATAAGGTTACTCGTAAGGCCTTATAACTCGATGACTTGCTCGCGCTAGTAGATTGCTAGGCGTCAAATATTCTTAAGGTTACTCGTAAGGCCAAAAGATATTTGTTGCTTCGCTTGCTGATCAGGACTCGATGACTTGATCGCTTGATCTTGACTCGATGACTTGATGATGTCCTGACTCGCTGCTCGCCTTATATAGGCAACCTGGGCCTCCAGAATCACTTGGTGTGATACCGCTATACAGCCGGTAAATGTCCATCGGCCCATCCTTTCATCCATGCTGTTGCCATGCGTGGTGAAAGTCCCGTAATAGTCCTTGGCGCAGCCGCATCCACTTTCTTGACTGCTGTGCGCCCATCGACTCTTGTCCTTGTTGCTCTGCTTTGCCCACATAGTGTCTCTGTTGCTATGCAGGCCTCCATCCTTTTCTAGTTTCTGCTCTGGTCGCATGTCCTTCTCCTTTTGGGCTTGCTCTCTCGCATTT
Source organism: Drosophila willistoni (assembly GCF_018902025.1). Taxonomy (NCBI): domain Eukaryota; kingdom Metazoa; phylum Arthropoda; class Insecta; order Diptera; family Drosophilidae; genus Drosophila; species Drosophila willistoni. The sequence goes on along the minus strand of NW_025814140.1, from coordinate 104,576 downwards.
GTTTGCTTATTTGCTCTTCTATATGGCCGTTCACTTTATGTGAGCAACATATTGATTTTATTTTTATTTGGCCGTTTACTTTATGTGAGCATCATATGGAATTTTGTTAATTTGGATTTAGTTAATTTAATTCGATATTAACTCAAATCATTTGTCTACGTCATCCAAATGTTATTTGCCTCGTAGACAGGGCTTCCCCAATACCCCATTCCCCCTTTCTTCGGCTTGCACATACCCCCCTTTGCCCATCGAACTTGATCGACGATATTGGCATTGCTTCGATATGTACCACATTGGAGCCATCCACGGACCAGAGCAGCAGGCATCCAACCACGTCGTTGCACGAGTCACTATGGACAGAGCCCGCGGTTGGAAGCGAGAACACTGGCGCGATTGTTTCGTGAACCCTTGGCCGCCGTCCCAACAAATATATGCGCTAAATGCCCCCCTGAAGTAAACAGGAAAGATGCTGCTATCTTAAATGGTCGACGTGGGACGGGGAATCCTATCCAAGCTATGTATTCACCTGTACCAAATGCTAAGGACAGCTTACATTGTATTGTTTTCTTTCAGCAGAGGCCATTGCCAATAGTGGTGGATACCGGCGCGGCAGTCTCGGTGTTGAATTGGCGAGATGTGAAGCAGCCAATACGAACCTCACCATGCCAGGTAACCATGTATGGTATGGCGTCGTCAACGCTCACCTTTCCACTGAAGAAACGATGGTAGAGTTGCAAGTGCTGCGTAAGCCCCTGATTCATCGATTTGTCCTGGTGAAGGATTCTACGCCTACACTGCTGGGTACTGATTTTTGGCTAGAACACAAGGTCGTGATCGACTTTGATAAGATGCACCTAAGGTTCCACTGGGGTACCATGCCCTTGCTCCGCGCCTCCGAAGCGCCACGAAATCCGATATACTTGATGACTCCCGTCTGTTTGGCGCCACGCTCCGACACGCATGTCAGAGTGCAATGTGCGACGACTAAGCCGGCGTTACCGAGCTTACTGAAGGAAGACTGTTACACAGAGCTGCCGGACGATATCGTCCTAAGCACCGGTGTCGTCCAACCAGTGGCCGGCCAATTTTCTGCCAGGATATCGAATCTAAGCGCTCACGAGAGAACGCTGCCACCCACACTAGTTTTGGGCGACTTAGAAACCGTAGAAGTGGTATTACAAGACAGATGTGAAGATGCGAGCTCAGATTCTGTGGATTGGGACCGATTCGGGGAAACTATTAAACAGATGGCCCGAAGAATACCTCTTGCGCGCAAAGCTGAGGTGCAGCAACTGGTTGCTGACATGGAGAACAGAGGCATAATTCGCCCTTCTGTCAGTCCGTGGTCGTCGCCGGTGGTGCTAGTCAAGAAGAAAGATGGAGCGACACGATTTTGGGTGGACTATAGGCGCCTGAATGAGATAACAGTCAAGGACTCATACCCGCTGCCCAAAATGGACGACATCCTATCCACGTTGTACGGCTCCCAGTGGTTTTCGACGATGGACTTACAAAGCGGATACTGGCAGGTGCGGATGGACGAACCCTCCCGACCAAAGACAGCTTTCACTTGCGATGCTGGACTTTTCGAGTTCAATGTGATGCCATTTGGGCTTGCAACGCCCCCGCTACGTGTGAACGTTTGATGGACAATCTTCTGTCTGGGGTGATGTGGAAGTTCGCGCTAGTCTATCTCGATGACGTGATTGTTTACTCTCGCACGACCGAGGAGCACCTCACACACCTGCAGGACGTGTTTAAACGACTGGCAGAGGCTGGCCTTAAACTTAGTCCGAAAAAGTGCAGCTTCTTTAAGAAACAAGTTATTTACCTAGGCCATATCGTGAGTCGTGATGGATTACAGGCGTGTCCCAGCAAGATTGATAAAGTGCTGAGCTGGCCTACACCTCGAAGTACCAAGGAAGTGCGATCGTTTTTGGGTCTTTGCACATACTACCGCAAGTTTATCCCCAACTTCGCTACTATCGCTCGACCGCTCCACCAGCTGACTGAGAAACTTCGACGCTTTGAATGGGACACTCACTGCAGTCACTCCTTTGACACCTTGAAGCAGTGTCTTACGACAGCCCCCGTCTTGGCGTTTTCCAATGACACCGGTCAATTTATTCTAGACACGGACGCCTCGAATTCTGGGGCGGGTGCGGCGCTCCATCAACTACAAGATGGACAAGAACGAGTAATCGAATATTATAGTAAATGTTTCCAACCAGTAGAACGTAACTAACTGGCACGTTGGATAGAACGTCTGCAACAGTACGACATGCAGATTCAGCACCGAAGTGGTACACAACATGGTAACGCTGACAGCCTCTCTCGCCGACCTTGTAGCGACTGTCCCACATGCGAAAGAGTCGTGTTTACCCAAGTCCTGTTACTCGACCTGCGCAAGGAGCAAGAGGCGGACCAGGCCCTCGGTAAGGTGCGCGATTGGATGAACAAGTCCGAACGACCGCCTAAAACAACATTGTGGGGCGAGAGCCCAGAAATTAGAGCTTTGTGGCATCTCTACGACCGATTAGCCTTTGATCAAAAATAGGAGTGATTACCATAAAAAACTCGGAGAATATACCGGTAGCCCTTATGCCCCGCTCACCGGTAGATGCTGCCATTCGAGGCGTGCACGACTCTCCATCCGGAGGTCACTTCAGTGCTAAGAAGACTTTAGCCAAAGCGAAGAAACGATTTTACTGGATCGGCCAAAGTGCCGATATAACCCTCTGGTGGGCACGCTGCACCATCTGCAACGCACGCAAAGGACCACCTCGAAGAACCGTCGGTCGCCTGCAACCAAGCCTAATGGGAGCCCCGTTCGATCGTCTAGCGATTGACATTCTATGCCCTCTACCCACTACGCCTCGTCCTCAAGGACGCAACTTCGAAGCGGGCGTCTTCCAGGCCTGAATGCGGCTGATGGCTGTTGAAAAGACACGTACCACGCCGCTGCATCCACAGTCAGACGGCATGGTGGAACGCTTCAATCGCATTTCTAGATTACTTGGCAAAGTTTGTATCTACTAGCCAGCATGGGGGTAACGACTTATCTCTGCCGACATATCTCCGCCGTTAGAAAAACGACATATCTCCGCGCGGAGAAATGTCGTTCTGAAACGACATAATTTCGCGCGGAGATATGTCGTTTCAAAACGACATTATTCCGCGCGGAGATATGTCGTTTTTCTAACGGCGGAGATATGACGTTTTGAAACGACATATCTCCGCGCAGATCACCGGCGATGATATGTCGTTTCAAAACGTCATATCTCCGCCGTTAGAAAAACGACATAATTTCGCGCGGAGATATGTCGTTTCAGAACGACATACAAATCTATGCACATACAATTAATGAACAATCTGCATTCGTAATATAATATTATGTATGTATATGTCTGCGCGTAAAGCGCGTATTTGATTTATATGGACTGGCGACAGTCGGATTGATCGGTTCTGTATTTTGGCGGTAATGTTGCATCAGCTTCTAATGGAGCTGTGATTGGTCATCTGCATTTTGTCGCTTAAAGAATAGCGGTCGACAGCGTATTGTCGCTAACGCCGAGTGTGGTTCGGAAGCTAGCACAAAGCAGAAATTTGCAACGCATGTTAGTTGAGTACAGAACTTGCGTGCCAAAAGTGTGTTGCCTAGGACTGATATTTTCAGTATTAATAGCGTTTGTAAACATTTTGATTAAATTGTTTGAGCTGTGTGAGGCATTATGGACTACGCAAATATACAATTCGAGCTCAGAGAAGGAAGCCGTGCGGGTTGTTCTTTGTTGCTGTTTACTCTAAGTGAAGAACAAATTTACATTAAAAATAAACAGTTAAAGAACGGTTCAACCACATATACGTGTCGTGTAGCCGGCTGCAAAGTGCGAGTGTATCTGGCCGAAGATAAAAGTAACGTTTTTTCAAAAGAAGAATACATGGTGCATGCTCATGGGTTAGAGCTGGGAATCCATCGATAGTCTCCCCCCTCGATGGATTTTGCAGCGATGGAAAAAAAAGTCGATAGTATCGATGGCTTGGACTTTTTCCATCGATGGATGAAAACCATCGATATTATCGATGGTTCCATTGGATATTTAAAAGGGTTATTCGGTGCAAAAACTGTTAAACGTTAATTATGTTTTTAAATCCATTTAATTAACTTTTTAGGCAAAATAACATTAAATTAAAACTTTATCGTCATACACTTATTGTGCTATAAAACAAAAAAAAACTTTTCAAGGCAAATCAAACTAATACCAAATACTGTTAAACAGCTACATATATTGTTGCAAGATTCCGATATTGACTTCAAAATTAATTTAAAGTAAAAATGACAAATTTTTGGTTTGCTTCGAGATATTCAAGTAAAAACCCTTTTTTATTGAAGCAACAAAGTTGAAATAAACAATAGATGGGTTTGAAAGTTCGCATTCTTCCGATTCTGACTAACTTAAAGGATTGATTAAGTTCGATACATCGCCATCGAAAAATTTACATCGATCTATCGCACTTTATAAATTCCATCGATACTATCGATGGAGCCATCGATGGATTTCCCAGCTCTATCATGGGTCACAGGGCCACGAAATGGAAAAAATAAGTGTGCTTAGTGAAATAAAAAAAGATTGCCAAAATAACAAAAACAACGACATTAAAAAAATATTTAATGATGTTTTAGCTGAGTAAGTAAACGTAGAAATATAAAATATTTAGTATGTGATACATACATATGAATTTATGTATGTACTATATGTACCTATGTATTTATATGTATACATATATGTATGTATGCGAATGTGATAATAACTGGTATAAACATACATACATATGTACATATGTAAATACATATAATGCATGTAAATACAAATATTTATAACAGTTTGTTAGCAAATAATTCTGTGGAATTATATTCTGCGGAGCTTAACAATAAGCGCACCAAGTTTTTTCTGTGTAGCTTTCGTAAGAAAAAACTGTAAATGAGGTATGAAAGAGAATCGAAAACAAAAGTTGCGCACCAGCCGAAAATCACATACATAAATACAGAAAAAATAAGTTCCGTTGCAGTTGTTGTTGTGTTGTCACCAAATTTTGTTCTCGATTCTTTTTCATACCTCGTTTACAGTTTTTCGCTAGTCCGCCTATTACGAAAGCTACACTGGAAAAACTGGGTGCGCTTATTGTTAAGCTCCGCAGTGTATGTGTTGTTTTTATAATTTTTGTTATATGCGTTTTTTTTTTCCTAATAGAAAAACGCTGGGAGAATTGAAATAAATAATTGAAATAAATTACGATGTTGTCAAACGTACTCTACAAAGAAAGAGACAGCCTTTCTTGCCTAAATCTCCTAGCTCAGCAACCGAAGTACGTACAGCTTTTGAAGATGAAAATATTATGAAAACTCTTTGGTACGACCAAGGGAAATTCTCCAAAATGTTTTTTCAAAAAAGTATACTTGTCAAGCTCTTTCGCATACTGCGTATTTGCATCAGACAAGGTTATCGCTTTGATGCAAGCGAACATTCCGGAGGAAAATAGACATTTTTTGATTGATGCCACATTTAAAGTATGCCCTTTTGAAGAATTTAAGCAACTCTTAATAATATACATAAAACATTTGCAGAAGGTAAATATCATACAATTTTAAATATTATTAAATAATTAAAATGTTTTTATATTTAGATAACTCCTTTTATATTTGCTCTGATGTCAAGAAAAACAGAACTTTGCTATCAGCATTTGTTCACATACATTGACTCCAATATTTGCTGTTTAAATGGTGCATCTTTTATATCTGATTATGAAAAAGCCATGCGCACTGCTTTGAAAAACTTGCATCCTACCATGAACTTCTATGCTTGCTGGTTCCATTTTAAACAAGCTTGTAAGAGAAATGCAAGAAAATGTATTGGCTTTGAGAATGTGCTCAAACGCAATAAACAAGCCTACATACTTTTTCTGAAATTTTTGCATTTGCCGCTATTGCCACATTATAAAATTCTTGAAGCATTTAATATGTTGGAATTTCAAGCAACTGCTTTGGACAAGAACGTTTTTTCTCCTTTTTTAAAATATTTTAAAAGCAGTGGATTTTGAAGGTATATTAACTTTTTTATTTATTCGATTCGATTTTTAATTTATTATATACAATTTATTACTATTTATAGGAGGGACCTCAAAACATATCGGTGTTTAAGCGTTCAACTAGAACTACTGGCTCTGTTGAAGCATACAATTTGAATTTAGGGAACAAAATTCAAGCAAAGGGGCATTTTTTTAAATTTGTCCAATGTATTATTGATGCCGAATATGAAAAAAGTCGCGAATTTAATTTACTTTTTCAAAACGGTGGTATTGGTAACCAGCCAGCGTCAAAAAAACTACGTGTAAGTTGACTGGAGATGAAATTTCTTATTGCAGCTAAGAACTTAATATCCTCATTTTACAGGACCGTGCTCAAAAAATTATGGACGCTATGGATCTTTTAGACAAGGGAGATATCGATATTTTTGTGTTTCTGACGCGTATTGTGGCCCTCAATGAGAGATTTTCGAAGCAGGACCTATTCAACAGTGTGGACAGTGAAACAAATTTATGTAAGCTGTCGCCTGAACTGAAATCTTCAACGTCATCGCTGTCTTCGGATGCTTCCAACTTAAGTCAGCTATCAGATGAATCAATTGTTCAAATGAACCCATGCAATGTATGCTTAACAAACCCAAAGTCAGTTTTGCTGCGTCCATGCAATCATGTAAATATTTGTGCCATGTGTTGGGATCAAATTCTTTCCCACAACGAGGGCAATTCAAATAGGAAACCTAAATGTCCAAGCTGTAACCAAGAAGTCATTGAGGCAATTCTCAATGTATTCATTTATAATTAAAAAAAATAAAAATTTTTAAAAAAAAAAAAAAAAGTAAACCAAATATAATATCGTTCATAAAACGGAAAAAAATGTAAAAATGTAATGTAAAATGAACAAATAAATTGAATTTATAATTTCTGTGAAAGAATTGATTATTCTGATTTCAAACTATCTCTATAGTTATTAGGAATGCATATGTACGTACTCGAAATAAGTTCGAGACGATAGTTCATTTATCGATTGTACATATATACATAATTTCGCGCCTAGATATGTGGTTTCAAAACGTCATATCTCCGCCGTTAGAAAAACGACATATCTCTGGCATTTTTATTTTTTGAAAATATTCCCATTACCGGAGTAATTGTGCCAACTAATAATGAGACCACAGAAAAAATTGAAGCAGTCATAGTTGTCGATCGGAAAATTCCGGGAAACAACGGTAAATTTAGAATATGCGACAAAAAGAAACGAAAAAGCGAGATGTATAAACACTTTCTTGGCAGTTACTTTTTGTTCCTTTTTTTGCTTTTTGTTATTTTCTTTTGTTAATTGAAACATATTGTTAATTTTTTTTCACTTATTAATAAGTTTATACTTTAGTTTACCTATTTTCATTAAAAAAAGTTTGGACAATCATTATTAACTGCTTTTTTTTCGCTTCAAAGCTAAAAATTTTAATGTTTTCCCTGTGAGTAAACACTTTCTTGCCAAACTGTATGTCGTTCTGAAACGACATAATTTCGCGCGGAGATATGTCGTTTCAAAACGACATTTCTCCGCGCGGAGATATGTCGTTTTTCTAACGGCGGAGATATGAAACGACATATCATCGCCGGTGATCTGCGCGGAGATATGTCGTTTCAAAACGTCATATCTTCGCCGTTTAAAAAGCGACATATCTCCGCCAGAAAAATGTACTGGGCGGAGATATGTCGTCGGAGATATGTCGCTATGCCGCCAGCATGATTGGGATGAGCTGCTGCCCATGGCGTTATTGGCCTACAGGTCAGCGGTTCATGAAAGCTCCGGTTATTCGCCCGCAAGGCTAACGTTTGGAAGAGAACTTAGGCTGCCCAACGATTTACTATTTGGAACACCTCCTGTCTACGAAATTCGACCCCCTGGAAAAACAGTTACCAGAACCGTGCATTTGAACCGTTTGACTGTTTACCGTCCCGATCCACGCAACGACTTGGTACTCGGGCAGGAGCCTCGAGTCTAAGGAGGGGGTATTGTAACGTAGACGGCCTGGGTGGCAACTCGGGTAGTAGGCAAACGCAAACTGTCCCCCTTAAGAAGCGGTCCCATTCTCTACGGCTGGGCACACTAATAACGGCACCACCGGGAGGGCTAGTTTTTTTGAGCTAGCGCGGCCAACTTAACGAAGAGAAGAAGATAGGGAGAAAGAGAAGAAGGGCTTGAAAGTTTTCGCTGCCGCCAAGACAAGGAAAATAAAGAGATTGAATAAACGAAAGAAACTATCTCTGTTTTCTTTGCGATTCTGCTGAGTTATCTTAGGCCTGACGATCGAACGCCCAACCGTAAACCAACCGCTCGGCCACGGGTGGCGTCATTTTGTTCCACAAAGGCAAAACACGTTACAATATATAAGAAAATTTACAATTTCATAACACATTAATTTGTAATTTCTAAAAAAAATATAGCTCGAAACTTTACCGCAAAACGATTCATATTCAAAGATTAATAAATCCAAAATCAAAAAAAAATATTCTAAACACTCGGCATGGTTTTATGAACATTTCTTTCAACCTTTGACCCACTGTGCAAAAGCAAAACGTCACGCCATATGCGTCGTCACAGCGTATAAAATCAAGTGTTCAATTCTTTTCAACTATTCGCAAACAAAACGTCTTCCTATTTTATTGATTCTTTTCACTTTTTCAATTCATTCTTATTTCTTTTCTTTACGCATGATTTTATTTGAAACAACATTAGAAGTAGAAGTATATAAAATATATAGTGGGGCAAACGGAGGGGAGGTAAACAACGACAATTGTTTTCGCTCTTGTCTTTGCATTGCATACACTTGCTTAATCTCTACGACTTCGCTTTATATACTTTGGTAACAAAAAAATTTAGTAGAAAAACTAACTTTTTTGACATTTCAATTTTTCATTAGATTTCATTTTTATACCCTTGCAAAAAGGCTATATTAATTTTGGTCAAAAGTGTGCAACGCATAGAAGGAAGCATCTCCGACCATATAAAGTATATATATTCTTGATCAGCACGACGAGACGAGTTCAAATCGCCATGTCCGTCCGTCCGTCTGTCCGTCTGGATCAACGCAAACTCCTCCTAGACCGAAAGAGCTACAGAGCTGAAATTTGCATGTAGGCTTGTATATACTGCATGCGTTGTATATCTCGGATTCAGCCGGATCGGATCACTATATCATATAGCTCCCATACAAATGGCAAAGTCACGAACAGTGACTTTTCTTAATAACTTCGTTATTTTCTGAGCTATTATCATGAAATTTAATATTGTTAAGTTAATTACACATATAAACGACAGTGCAAAATTTGATCAAGATCGGGTGACTATATCATATAGCTCCCATAGGAACGATCTTTCGAAAACAGTGACTTTTGTCAATAACTTCGTTACTTTTGACGCGATTGCTTTCAAATTAAACATTTGTTAGTTTAATACATCTGTTTATGACTGTGCCAAATTTGATACGGATCGGGTGACTATATCATATAGCTCCCATAGGAACGATCGGTGGAAAACAGTGACTTTGATCAATATCTTCGTTATTTCCTATGCTAAGATTGTAGGCCGTTCTTTCGGACACATTAGCCCTTTTAGCTTAAACGTTTTTCCACTTTGATGGCTATAGGTAAGGAAAAAGTTACCAAAAAAGTTGCAAGGGTATACAAACTTTGACGCGGTCGAAGTAGGCCCCGGCTCTCTGGTTTTCCTTTTATTCTGCTTAAATTTTGTTAATTTATTCGTCTTCATTTTTTTTTTCTCATTTTCAGTGTATGTTACCTCGCGACTTGACAAAACAAAAAATTTGTTTTTGCACAATGTGGCTCAAAATTTTTCTTTGCGTTTTCTTCTTTGATTTATTGTTAGAAGTTTTCGTTTTCACTCGTTTTCAACATTTCTCATTTGGCTTCAACCTTTTTACTTTCTTTTCACTCTGGTTAGACTGTTTTTCACATGGGTTGTTTTTTTTTTTTTTGCAATTTTTATACTTTTTTAACTCTGATATATTTTTCTTTGGGCTGCGTGTTTTTGCCGTTTGTCACTTCTCACCGCTTGCCCTAGCACTTGCCGGTGTCGTAACAGAATTTGACTGATCAGTCGGTCGCCAAAGTAATTGCTTTGTCCCCTTTAGTGAATAACTTCTTCGCTGCTTGCACTATCCAACATGAATATCTTGGAATTCTGGATTTGGAAATCATCGATACCAAAATTTGGGCTTTATATTTGTCCATCAATAAAATCATATACATATTTAATTTACTTGTGTTATTTTAACCACAAAAAAAAATGAACTATTAATTTTTTTCACTTCCTGCAAAGGACTGTTTCGCTCGGTTGCCAATTTGAAAAGAATTTATCAAGATAATTCGCCTATGCTCTAGGCCTAGCTTTGATCTTCGTTTAGACCCGAATTCAATTATCAAAGTGACATTATCTGCTATTGGCATAATGGGAAAAAGAAATGTACCACTGTGGTGAACTTTCTTTCTGCAATCAAACAGTGCATTCGGGGATCATTTAAATTCGGCCTTCCTTTGTTTCTTTTTTTTGAGCTGCAAGTTTTCATCAAGGCCCCTTCACATCGCCCGAAATATTGTTTAAAGAAATTAACATTCATACATATAAAACTGCGTGAGTGAAAGAGACAACAAATAAAGTTTATCGAAGTGACAAAGCAAAAAGTTTTTGTGTCGGCATCATTGTGTAAGAGCAAGCGAGATAGGCTGTGCCAAATTTGTTGCATAAAATCGTTGGTGCCCAAATACGTTATGACCCAGACACTACACGCACGAGCATGTTTGGTAACGGACGGCGATCAGTGAATTTTTCTAGAACAGTCTAGAAATATTTGGACAGAGCGAATCAAGACGCAAAACGTCAGCAGAGGCAGGGCAACCCGTTGGCAGAGGCAAATCTGGGTGTAGCGCTAGGTGAAACGTCGGCATAGGCAACCGGTTGGCAAAGGCAAAGCTGGACGTAGCGTGAGGCAAAACGTCGGCAGAGGCAGAGGCAACCCGTTGGCAGAGGCAAAGCTGGGCGTAGCGCGAGGTGAAACGTCGGCAGAGGCAGAGGCAACCCATTGGCACATGCGAACCGTTGGCAGAGGCAAAGCTGGACGTAGTGCGTGATAAAACGTCAGCAGAGGCAGAGGCAACCCGTTGGCAGAGGCAAAGCTGGGCGTAGCGCGAGGTGAAACGACGGCAGAGGCACAGGCAACCCGTTGGCAGAGGCACAAGCTGGACGCGGCAAGAGACAAAACGTTAGAAAAGGACAGACAACTTGCTGGCAGAAATTAAACAAAGACTTCGTGGGACAGGAGGGGACTTGGGTAAATTTTTTGGGGACAATATGTAGATAGTTCTAACCTTAATTGAATTTACTAAAACTAACCTTAGCATTAATTATTGATATTGAACAAAAGAAAATATTATAATATGGAGCTTGACGAGGTTATGGCCAAATAAGTTGGCCGAATTGAACCTAAGCACAGTGGGAAGAAAACGTGATCTACAGAATAGACTTCTTACTCATTACGATATTCAAGACAATTTTACAAACAATTTTAGTCGATCTTGGTACACCTTAAAAGATGTTGAGGGCAGTGTATCCTATTTTTCCGGCTCAGGTAGTCCCGACATTGATTCGTGGGTACAAGACATAGAAGAGTGTGCTATTACAGTACAATGGGACAAGTTACAGACCTTTATACATATACGCCAAACAGTTGTTAGCTGCAGCAGCTAAATCATTTATTCGCAGTCAACTTGGTATACACAATTGGAGGATATTAAAAGCAGCACTGCGCAAAGAATTTCGTTCGAAACGATCAGCAGCTGAGATTCATAGAATATTATCGCAACGTTCATAGAAAAGAGAGGAGACTTTACATGAATATTTGTATGCTTTAATGGAAATTGCCAAACCAGTGAATTTGGACAATGAGAGCTTGATAGAATACTTCGTAAAGGTCATTCCAGACTTACAAGTAAATAAAGCTATTATATTTCAAGCCAGGAATGTAGAAGAACTGAAGTTTCAAATAGAAACGTATCAGAAAGTTCGTGCTTCACACAAGTCGTTAAACAAGTTTGAGGCTCAGTCAGGAGGAAAGATTAATCAGGGTAAAATAATTGATACATCTAAGAATCGGAAATGTTATGTTTACGGTGATACATCACATATCAGACGAGACTGTCCAAAGAACGATCAAAAGTGTTTAAAATGTGGTAAAGTAGGACATCGAATGGCACAGTGCAAACTAGAAAATCCAATTAAATACGAGAGAAATACAAACGTGGTAGAAAATGAAGATGTTGTAATACAGCCGTCAAGCGAATTTACTCCGTCAGGGTTAGAACTTAAAGACATCGTATATTCTAACGTTATATTTAAAGAACTCGTAGATACTGGCGCTGGTTTATGTCTTATGCGAAGAAATATTTATTTGATGATTGGATCGAAACCGTTATTAGGCGGAGCTAGACATTTAACAGGAATTGGCGACAGTAAAGTGTTGACTTTCGGTAGTTTTATAAGATTCTAGATATTTAAACAATTTAATAAAATGGTAAGTGGAGAAATTAATTCGAAACTACCAGCCAAAAAGAAATGCAAACGCACCAGTAAGCATGAAATTTATATTGAATGACGAAATACCTGTGTATCAGCACCCGAGACGTTTAGCCCTTTGTGATCAGAAAATCGTTGATAAACAAATTCAAGAATGGCTAGCAGAGAAAATAATTAAAACTAGTACTTCTGAGTATGCGTCTCCAGTTGTCATAGTCTCGAAAAAGAATGGTCAGACGCGTTTATGCTGTGACTACAGGAAATTAAACGAAATGATTTTTCGTGATAACTTTCCCATGGCTCATATGGACAGCGTTTTAGAAAAGTTGCAAGGTGCCAATATGTTTTCAACTTTAGACTTGACACGGATTTTTCCATGTACCGGTAGTAGAAAGCTCTCAGAAATACACTAACTTTGGTCTAACTTCCTATTTTAGAAAGTTTATTGAAAGGTATGCAGTAATCGCGAAACCGTTGTCCGATTTAATGCGTAAGTATTCGAAGTTTGAATTCAAAGATATACACAAACTCGCTTTCGAAGAACTAAGAGCTGCGTTGACTAAAGAACCCATCCTTTAATTGTTTAACCCGAAATTGCAAACTGAAATACATGCGGATGCTTCAAAATACGGATTTGGGGCAGCTCTGTCACAAAAGCATCCAGAGGATAATTCATTTCAGCCTGTTGAATATTTGAGTCGTAAGACAAAATTGTGCGAAGAAAGGTATCATTCTTACGAACTTGAAGTGCTTGCTATAATTGGAGCACTAACCAAATGGCGTGTTTATGTCGTAGGATCTCGATTCACCATAATTACTGATTGTAACGCATTCGCTATGACTATGAAAAAAAAGATGTTCCTTTGAGAGTTGCTCGTGTGGCTATGTATCATCAGGATTTTGATTATGTTATCGTACATCGATCAGGTACTCAAATGAGGCACGTCGATGCGTTGAGTCGTTTTACATGTTTTATGCTTGTTGAGGACACTATTAAACATCGATTAAGTGAAGCTCAGTTGCAAGATGAGTGGACCAAGGAAAGTCGAAAAGGAAAGTTGTAAAGACTTCTATATAGAGAACGCGGCTCTCTTTAAAGAAACTAATTGTGAATTGATTGTAGTGCCATCGGCAATGGAACGAGATTATTAGACTTGCACATACCCAGGGTCATTTTTCCGTCAATATATTCCCGAATTGAGAGATAAGGTTTTTCGTATGGTACATAGTTGTGTGGAGTGTATTGTTATTAACGCAAAGGCTGGCAAAAGAGAGGATATCTAACTTCAATAGAAAAGGGTGACAAACCACTTTGTTCTTACCATATTGATCACATCGGACCAATGGAACTTACAAATAAACAATATAATTACTTGTTGGTTATTATAGATAGTTTTTCTAAGTACGTTTGGTTGTATCCCACTAGGAGCACAGGCGTAGATGAAGTGATACGGTGTTTAGAAGTTCAAGCAACAAATTTTGTGAACCCAGTACGATTTATCAATCCGATTATCTGATAGAGGCGCAGCTTTTATATCGCACATTTTCAAAAAGTATTGCGAGGATCACGATTTATTGATCGTGCATTTATTGATTACCACCGGAGTACCGCGAGGAAATGGGCAGGTTGAAAGGATTCACAAGATTGTTATTCCAATGCTAGCTAAAATGACTTTAGATAATCCAGCTTTATGGTATAAATACGTAGGGAAAGTTCAGCAAATCATCAACGATACGGCACCTTGAAGTACTAAGATAGCTCCTTTTAAAATCCTAACCGGTATTGACATGCGTAGATCAGAGGATGTAAACCTTGAAAAACTAGCAAAACACAGAAAGAAAATACGAATGGAGGCAGTTGAAAATATAAAACAAATTTAGGAGGAGAACAAGAAGCCAGCTAATCTAAAGAGAAAAGAGGGAAAACGATTCAAAATAAATGATTTGGTTGCTTTTAAGCGTACCCAATATGGCGTTAATCTGAAACTTAAAGGAAAGTAGTTAGGACCCTATAAAGTAACGGCAATTAAAAATCATGGAAGATATGTAGTAGAGAAAGTTGGACAGGCGGAAGGGCCTAATAGGACATCAACTGTACCGTCAGGAGGGCCGAATGTTGGAAATGGCATTGAGAGAGAGCAATCCAAAGTGATAGAAGAGAAGAGACAAACACATAGTGGCCGAACTTTCTAGTAGTAGTAGAGAGAGCAGGGCGTAGGATCATATATAAGTTGAGAGAGAGCTTATTAAAGAGGCCGTAGATTATTCGCAAAGAGACTGTCAACTGAGTCGCACGTCAAGGTCCATAAGTAGTCCAGTGTTATTTCTATAAGTATGTTTAAATCTTAACAATATATTGAACTCGATTGTCATCAAACAATTCAAATATTAATAAATAAATAAATATAGTAACGATCATTAAATCAACGCTACATAATATATACATATATCTTTACGAATTCTCCAACCAATCAAGAGATATCTGCTCAACGAGATTTGCTATAAACACTGAAAGAAAATGACATCAGAATTCTGAAAAAAACAAGTGGATAAGACTTCTCTTAGTGGCATGAATGAAAAATCAAATTAAAACGGAAATGAAAATGTAATTAATCATTTTCAACCTCTCGTCAACCTTGCTTCAGATTTATAACACTCTCTTTGCGAATTGAATAGAGAACTGAACCCCCAAAAATAAAAGAACTATCTAGAAGATCAAAGAAACGAGAATGCACAATTTAGTTACACATTTATATTTTGAATTATGGAAAAGATGCTTTGAAACATTTTCAGCCCTGTTTTGAATAAGGATTATTGAAAGTCTTCTTCCATGTGGAATTCATACAATTATTACAGCCAATTCCGCTTTATGTTAATATAGAAAATTTTTTCTTCACATCTATGCAATTTTGATTGGCAATGGAAACGTCTGATTTAATATCAATTTACGATATTAATCTTGAAAGTTCGAAAAAAAACTTGAAGCAGAGCGTGCATCTGAAATATGAAGAAAATACTATGTTGTTTCTATCAATATTGCTCAATAGCAATATGATTTATCACCTTGGCTTTGTAATTATCCAACTGGGCCAACTGTCGGGCAGCAATTAATCCCTTACGTACTTCGTCCTTCATCTTGGTCTGACTTCCCTGCTGGCTAAGGGCACGTCCGATCATTGGGACGACAGTGCGCATCAGGATGGGCATAAATCCGCGAAGTGGAACAATTTCACTAAAAAAAATATTTCTAAAAAATAAAATAAATTTTGTAGTCAATTCGAGAGTAGCGAAATTTTTGGTTGTGCTCCAATTGAAACTATAAAATATACTGAGCAAGTAACGTGTAGCTCCAGTAGGTCGAATGAGAACTTCAAGCAACGGTTGCTTAAATTAAATAAAATTTGGTAATTTTCGTGAATTTTCAACCTTTTTGACGTTAATAAAAACTGGGGATTAGCCTACTTGCGGCGAAGCCCTTTGCCGTAATTCTGATTGTGCCCAAGGGCACTTTTTATTTTAATTAAACTTTATATAAAATGATTCAATAGTTTCTTGGCAGATCATTTGCTTGTTATTCATCTTTAATATATTTAAATTCAATTTTACTACATCGGAGAAATTCATGTTTCTATACACTAATTTTAAAAAATTCAAATTAAAAAAGTAAAATATTCCAATAAATAAATAAACATTTTTGGGTAAAAAACCATGGAATAACAATTTGTTTGGTATTATCTTTAGAAGCATATTAAACACACCCTTTAAATGTTCATTTATTTATTTAAATCTCAACAATTTCTAAGAATTTTTGAAAAAATTTTTGATCATGTTATTAAACTTAAACTTAAAGTAATGAACATTTTAAATAAATTTGTCCTTTTCTAACTCTAGAGTTTAACTCTAGAGACTCTAGAGACTCTTAACTCTAGACTCTAACTCTAGCATTTAAAGTTCTCCACGCCACCGGGTGAACAGCAGTGAGCGGCGAAGAGCAGTGAAGAGTGAGGCGGGTTTTTTGATCCTCGGCATCTACGGTCACACCAGGAGGGGTGACTGGGTTTTTTCCAATGGGCATCGCCATTATTCTGAATCGAGATTTTCACCCGAACACCCGTTCATCTCCTTTATATTTATACCCTTGCAAAAGAGTATATTAATTTTGGTCAAAAGTGTGCAACGCATAGAAGGAAGCATTTCCGAGCATATAAAGTATATATATTCTTGATCAGCACGACGAGACGAGTTCAAATAGCCATGTCCGTCCGTCCGTCCGTCCGTCCGTCCGTCCGTCCGTCCGTCCGTCCGTCTGGATCAACGCAAACTCCTCCTCGACCGTTGGAGCTACAGAGCTGAAATTTTGCATGTAGGCTTGTATATACTGCAGGCGTTGTATATCTCGGATTCAGCCGGATCGGATCACTATATCATATAGCTCCCATACAAATGGCAAAGTCACGAACAGTGACTTTTCTTAATAACTTCGTTATTTTCCGAGCTATTGTCGTGAATTTTAATATTGGTGAATTAATTACACATATAAACGACTATGCCAAGATCGGGTGACTATATCATATAGCTCCCATAGGAACGATCTTTCGAAAACGGTGACTTTTGTCAATAACTTCGTTACTTTTTACGCGATTGCTTTCAAATTAAACATTTGTTAGTTTAATATATCTGTTAATGACTGTGCCGAATTTGATAAAGAGCGGGTTACTATATCATATAGCTCCCATAGGAACGATCGGTGGAAAACAGTGACTTTGATCAATATCGTCGTTATTTGCTATGCTAAGATTGTAGGCAGTTCTTTCGGAAACATTAGGCCTTTTAGCTTGAACGTTTTTCCACTTTGATAGCTTTAGGTAAGGAAAGAGTTACCATAAAAGTTGCAAGGGTATACAAACTTTGACGCGGTCGAAGTTAGCCCCGGCCCTCTGGTTTACTTTGCGAATTGTCACTTTTTCAAACCGAACCATTTCGTGTGTGTGTCGGTATACCTTGTGAATTAAATAAATCAAACATAGAATTAAAACGAAGTTTTTCGCGCGTTTTAATCATTCTACTCACGTACGAGACCCTGAAGATATTGGCACCCGCCAACCACTTGAGACTATATCGGGTCCTTCCGCCCCTCCACAATCATTGGTCCTTCGAGCCGGATATCCTTCCGCTCCTCCAGCTTGCATCGGCGGAATTCCTGATAAGTACAAAAATTTCATTATTCATTCCATTTGCCCCTACATACTAATAAAAGTGTGAGGTTTTCCCGCTTCTCCATAGCGACCTACACACTTTTACATATTGTATGTACATACCTGACCTGTTCCAAGGGTCCATGGTAGTTCCTAATCCTTAGCGTGTTTGTCCAACGTTCTCGTTTTACATTACATTTCCATTTTTATTTATATTTTTTCCCCGCACTTGTCCAAATCCACCTTTGTTACTTATGCATTTCCACAGCTGTTTGCCAAGTCCGCGTAAAAGTTTAAAAAACAAAAAAATATTAAAGTGTTATAAAAAAAATAAAGAAAAAAAAATAATAATCAAAGTGTTCACCGCGTTTTCTGATGTGTTGAAATAATTATTTTTTAATGCCAAACTAATTTCCGCACGCGCGTATCTACGTACATACACACATCGTCATCTGTTGATGTACGCGCATATGTACATATCCACAAAAGGCCAAAAAAAATATTGTTTTTTTTTTAATAGCACTTAACGTATGCACCGCGATTTCTTGCGCGTTCGAATTAGGTGCGAAATTAATTCCTCACGCGCGTCTTTGGAAACCGGTGCACTTGCTTACATATGTACATACATACTTACATAGTCATACATTGCACATATGTACATATCCACAACACATAATCGATTTCGGTGTCGCGCATTGATTTAACACCACCCCACCTCCAATTAAATGACAATTACTTACGTTGTTTTTGTTGTGAACAACGCGTGTGCACACATATCTATATACTCACCTGTGTACTTATGCATGTACGTACATACATAGATCAAGCATTTGTCCACATGCATTGATCGTTTGTTTTGTTTGCCTTCGCGCACAACACTCGCGGTGTGTAAAAGCGTTCTTTTGTTCTTGGTATTCTTTTTTTTGCACAACCACAAAAAAAAAATTATTAACATAATTTAACATCAAAATATAAACAACGGCCGACAGCTGTTTTCGGAGTAGTGGTGACCCGTGAGTCGAGTCGTGATATCGATAGGCGGCTCAAGCGCGCCAAATTCAAATCACATTATTTCCGATTCCCTTTTTTTTCGCCTAATTATATATCCGCCCATATTTATAAATAAATACATATATATTTTTTCCAGCACTATCGTGCCCACATTTATATATCCGTCCATATTTATAAATCATTTATATAATTTTTCCGGCCAACTTTTTGCGCTCCTATATGTATCCGCCCATATTTATAAATAAATACATATATATTTTTCCAGCACTATCGGGCCCATATTTATATATCCGTCCATATTTATAAATTACATATATATAATTTTTTCCGGCCAGTATTTTGCGCACATATATATATCCGCCCATATTTATAAATAAATACATATATATTTTTTCCAGCACTATCGGGCCCATATTTATATATCCATTCATATTCAAAATTATAAATATATTTTTTCCGGCCAACCTTTTGCGCTCATATATATCCGCCCATATTTATAAATAAATACATATATATTTTTTCCAGCACTATCGGGCCCATATTTATATATCCGTTCATATTTAAAATTATATATATATTTTTTCCGGCCAGCCTTTTGCGCTTATATATATATCCGCCCATATTTATAAATAAATACATATATATTTTTTCCAGCACTATCGGGCCCATATTTATATATCCGTTCATATTTAAAAATTATATATATATATTTTTTCCGGCCAGCCTTTTGCGCTCATATATATATCCGCCCATATTTATAAATAAATACACATATATTTTTTCCAGCACTATCGGGCCCATATCTATACATCCGTCCATATTTATAAATTATATATATAATTTTTCCGGCCAGTATTGTGCGCACATACATATATCCAGATCCAGATTTTTACCAAAACGTATTTTCCTTTATCCGATACATCTTTATTTATATATTTCCTCCGTGTTTTGTTTTATACGTACTCCCAGCGTTACTTACGAATCCATACAAACTTGTTTTGTAATCATTTCGCTTTGTCTACGTGCAAGTTTTGATCCGCACTCGTGCGTTCGTATATTGTTCCGCATCTATCCCCATTAAAAGGGCTCCGTTTCCGAGCCACACGCGAGATAATTCTCCCGCACAGTGAGAAAGCTCTTGCGTCCTCATACAGTCCACTTCTCATTTCCTGTAGTTTTTTTTTCCAAAACAAAAAAAAAAAAACCCACAAACTCGGTGTTCGACGGTAAGGTCGTCCCCTGAGTATGTCCACGGAGCCGTCCAAGACTGCGCCGAAGTCTAACGGTCTTTCGTCTCCCTCTTCAACTCCGGAGAAGGTTCGGCCTCCGATAACTCCGGCGACCGTGAAGCGTACGGATATTTCGCGCAAGTTCTCGTCTGTTCGCAGCCGCAGCGAATCCCCAAGATCCCGTCCGTCTTCGTCCAGCCTCCCTCAGGGTCGCAGATTCTCGGTTAAAGACTCGAGTGAACACAAAGGTCGTTCCAAGCTTTCAACCCAGACCCAGATCCCGCACGTTGTTGTGACGTCCCTCTTCGATTTCATTCTGGCGTGCGACGCATTGACTCTGTTCGAAGCTCGGGAGAGTGAAGCTCTAACATCTGAAGTGCCCTTGTTTTCCATTAAAATGCACTTAGAGCAGCTCAAATCCCTTTGGTCAACTGTCGAGATGGAACACTCCCGTTGTCACAAGGCCTTGACAGTCCAAACCGACGAGGAAAGCTTGGCAAACATAAGCCGCATCAAGGCGAAGCACGAATACGCTTATGCGGCGTATGTGCGATGCGGGACGTTGTTCGGAGAACGCATCGAACAGCTCTCGGCACAGATGACGAGTCTTATGCGTCAGCCAACCGCTCCGTCGAGGCGGGGCATAGAGTTCCTCCGTGTGAGGTGAAGACATTTGATGGCGACAGCCTAGCATGGCCCACATTCCGCGATTTGTTCGCCGCCATTTATATCGCCAACCCGTACTTGTCACAAGTGGAGAAGCTCTATCACTTGAACACCAAGACGCGAGGGGAAGCGAGAACCATCGTAGCTAAGTCCCCTCTGACGAATGAGGGTTTCCAGGCCGCGTGGGAGAACCTCACCGCACGGTACGAAAATAGCCGTCTGCTTGTCATGACTCAAGCCAGACAACTCCTTCAGATTCCCGCGGTGGCACAAGAGTCGGGCAAATCCTTGCGAGAGCTGCAGACTGCGTTTCAAGGGTGTCTTACCGCGCTTGAGCGTTCGGGCGTTAGTACGGAGAATTGGGATGTCTTACTTATCGCCATCTGCACTAGTAAATTGCCGAAGGCCACAATCCTCCTGTGGGAGCAATCAGTGCCAAATAAGACTGTCGTCTCAAATTGGTCCGATTTGAACCAATTTCTTACCGATCGGTATCGTGTCCTGGATGCCACCGAAGAACATAAGTCGGGCCCAAGTGTGCAAGCCATCCCCTTTGGCCCCCGCAAATCCTCTGCAACGATAAAGGTCCAAGCGTTCCCGCGAAAGCCCAGCTCAAACCGGCTTCTTGTAAGCTGTGCCATCGGGAGAATCACCCAATACGGCTCTGCCCTAGTTTTCTTGATATGCCTGTTCACAGGCGGCTGGAAACCATTAGACAGCAGGGACTTTGTCTGAACTGTTTTGCCCGCGGTCATCAAGTGAAGGGCTGCTCCAGTGCGCATAATTGCCATACCTGCAAGGAACGTCATCATACGCTGTTGCATCCTAGTGATGTGTCCGTGTCCTCGCCGTCCGCTGCGCAAGTCCCACCATCCAGCGCCACAGAGCGTCCGTCCACGAGCAACCAGCTCACAAATGCTCAAAGTTATTTTGCATCTACCCCAGGCAGAGGCCTTTTAGGCACTGCGATTGTCACTCTGCACCATCGTGGTGTGGATCACCATATTCGGGCGTTGATCGACTCTGGGGCCGATTCAACTTTTCTCTCCGAGCGTGTCTTCAGCATGGTCCAGCCCCCCTTCTACCCAGTAGACGCCGCGGTTACTGGCATGGGCCAGAGTGATGGAGGCTGCGCCGACAAGGTGTGTCTGCTAATGCTGTCTCCCCCGTGTGACAGACTGAACAAGATTGAGGTCTCCGCCCTGGTCGTATCCAAATTGTCAGGGGCCATTCCAACAGCTCCATTCCTTAATACGGTTCCGACGCAGTGCCTCGATCGCACCCTGGCTGACCCGTACTACAACAAGCCCGCGCCTATTGACATGATTATCGATGTAGACCTGTTTCCCCACATCCTCGGAGAACGGATCAAAAATATTGGTGAATTCGTCGGGCTAGAAACCATCTTTGGATGGGTTCTGTGTGGGGCTATCATGCCTGACCCTCCGGTGTCTCGATCAGTTTTCGCGGCACAGACGCGAATTAGGCCAGAAGCAAAACTTGATGTACTCCTCACCAAGTTTTGGGAGGTGGAAGACCTTCCCGCAAAACCGGAAAAGGAGGATGACGTATTCTGCGAGCGGAACTTCCAGGAGACCACCCAAAGAGGAAAGGACGGTCGATATGTTGTGTCCCTACCGTTCAAAGGTCCGAATAGCGTTGACTTGGGCCACTCAAGACCGATCGCATTGGCTCAATTCCTGCGGAATGAAGCACGCCTTCTCAAGGATCCCGTCCTTAAAACGCAGTACGATGCCATTATTCAAGAGTACGAGGAATTGGGTCACATGATTCGGGTGACGCCGCCTCAAGATGGGAAAAACTTCTATCTCCCCCATCACGCGGTGTTTAAGCCCGATAGCACCACCACTAAGGTACGCGTGGTATTTAACGCGTCGAGCCCCTCCACACAAGGCGTCAGCCTCAACGATGTCTTGCACACCGGCCCCACTCTTCAGGCCCACCTTACGCTTCAGGTACTGAAATGGCGGTTCTTTCAATTCGTTTTCAACGCCGACATAACGCAGATGTATCGACAAATCCGAGTCGACCCCAGGCATACCCCCTTTCAGCGAATCCTCTACCGAGACCGCTGCGGCAATATTCAGGATTATGAGTTACAAACTGTCACGTTTGGGGTTAACTGCGCGCCATTCTTGGCGATCCGCGTCCTTTTACAACTGGCACAAGACGTGCAAGCGATGTATCCTCGGGCGAGCGAAATCCTACGGAACTACATGTATGTTGATGATGTCCTTGCCGGCGCTCACACTGAAGACGACGCCCGTCTCGCCATACGAGAGCTACAAGCGGCCCTCCAATCTGCGGGCTTCCCGCTTCGGAAGTGGACTTCCAATAAGAAGGAAATACTTCAAGCCATTCCGAGAGAGCACCTGCTGCGAGAGGACTTTCTCGAGCTGGAAGACGCGAGCACTGCAAAAACCTTGGGCATCCGCTGGCAAGCTGCCGAGGACGTCTTCTTCTTCACCGTAGCGGACCCCCCCTTGAAGGAGTCGATCACCAAGAGGCAGGTTCTGTCCCATATCGCTAAACTCTTCGACCCCGCTGGTTGGCTAGCCCCATTTGTCATCCGAGCGAAGATATTCATGCAACAAATCTGGCTTACCGAACTGGGCTGGGATGATGTTCTGCCGCCTCTCCTGCTGCAGCAATGGCACGAATTCCTGCAGGATTACCCAGGCCTCAGTCGACTCCGCATTCCCCGTTGGCTAAACACCAGCGATAAGCTCTCGTGGGAGCTTCATGGCTTCTGTGACGCGTCACAGAAAGCGTATGGAGCAGCCCTATATGTGCGGGTTCGGTACGGCCATCAAGTAGACGTCCATTTATTAACGGCTAAGACCCGTGTAGCTCCAGTCAAAACAGTCTCGCTGCCTCGGCTGGAGTTGTGCGGAGCGGTTTTGCTAGCCGATCTCTGGGCGTCGATCGTTCCTGAACTCCCAGTCCCACCTGCAACCTCCCAGTTTTGGACCAACTCTACCATCGTGTTGGCTTGGCTCAATAAACCCCCGTGCAGTTGGTCCACCTTCGTGGCCAATCGGGTATCCAGCATCTCCAAAAGCACCAGTGGCCAAAGCTGGTCACATGTGCGCTCCGAGGACAACCCCGCTGATCTGGCGAGCCGTGGAGTCTCCGCGGCCGATTTATCGGCCAGCAGACTCTGGTGGCATGGGCCGGACTGGCTGCAGCGAGCCCCCGAGTATTGGCCAACTCCCCATAACGAACTCCCAGACACCCAGCTGGAGCAACGAGTCCAGTGCCACACCACCGCGACCACCCTACTCGAGGACGTCAGCGAACGTTTCTCGGATTATGGTAGGGCATTACGAGTCATCGCGTACATCCTACGCTTCGCCACCAAAAGGATTTCGACGCCTTCCACGGTTCACCTCACCAATGACGAACTTCTCTCCGCCGAGCGCGCCTTGATTCGGACCTCTCAGCGTCGGGAATACCTCGCGGAGATACGGGCCCTGGGGGAAGGGCGACCCCTGCCATCATCCAGCACGCTACTCAATCTGAATCCATTTCTCGACCAGCATGGGTTACTCCGCTCCTGCGGACGACTCCGGGCCGCTGAGTCCCTCCGATATGATGAACGTCACCCTATTCCTCCTCCCCTATAGCACTCATTTCACTCGCCTGCTTGTCGAATTCGCCCACCGCATCACGTTGCATGGCGGCAATCAACTGATGGTGCGGTATCTGCGCACCAAATTCTGGATCCCACGGATCAAGAACATGGTGAAGTCCCACCTCAAGGGGTGCAAAGTCTGCATCGTTCATCGTCGACGACTACAGACCCAGATGATGGGTGATCTCCCTCGAGAACGCATCACGTACTCCAGGCCCCTCACCCACACGGGCATTGACTTCGCAGGGCCGTTCGAGATCAAAAATTACACCGGGCGTGCGTGTCTCATAACTAAGGGTTATGTCTGCGTCTTTGTGTGTTTCAGCACGAAGGCAATCCATCTCGAGGCTACCTCCGACCTCACCACTGAAAGATTTCTTGCAGCCTTCTCTCGGTTTGTCGCACGGAGGCAATGCCCACAGCGCATTTACTCCGACAATGGCAAAACCTTCGTAGGGGCCTCAAAGGCGCTCGAACAAGATTTCCTGAACGCCACCAAACTTGATATAATGAAGGCATTTCCCCAGCACATTTTATCCTGGCAGTTCATTCCGCCAAGCGTGCCCCATATGGGAGGACTGTGGGAAGCAGGGGTCAAAAGTTTTAAGACCCTGTTTTACAAGTCCTCGTTCACTGTCAAATACACCTTCGAGGAACTTTCCACTCTCCTGTGTAGGATCGAAGCGTGCCTAAACTCCAGGCCAATCTCTCCCATGAGCGAGGATCCAGAGGACCTGCTGGCCCTAAGCCCGGGACATTTCCTGATTGGAGGACCGCTCTTATCCATTGCGGAACCGGAAATTCTGGTCGAGCCTATGTCACTGATCAACCGATGGCAGCGACTGAAGGCAATCCAGCAGGCTTTCTGCCGCCGCTGGAAGAGTGAGTACCTCAAGGAGCTTCACAAACGGAACAAGTGGAAATCACCGACTCGCAGCATCCAGACCGGCGACCTCGTGATCGTGTCCGAAGATCATCTCCCCTCCAACGAGTGGCGCTTAGGGCGAATTGAGCGCACTCTGCCCGGGGCTGACGGTCTCGTCCGAGTGGCTGATGTCACCACCGCGCGTGGGTCTATCTGAAGACCCGTAGCGAAGCTTATTCTGTTGCAAGACAGCAGGAGTCCTGAGCCTAAAACCTTATCGTGACTCCCAATCCCTCTATGTTCCCTCCGAATGTCCTCGTCTCCGTGCATGTTGTTCGTTCCCGCGCATAGACTAATCCACTCCCCCCTACGTAATTTCTTTCGTTACAGTTCGTTC
This sequence comes from Drosophila willistoni, assembly GCF_018902025.1. Classification (NCBI taxonomy): domain Eukaryota; kingdom Metazoa; phylum Arthropoda; class Insecta; order Diptera; family Drosophilidae; genus Drosophila; species Drosophila willistoni. The sequence continues at coordinate 78,879 of NW_025814140.1, read as the reverse complement.
AGCTCGCCCCTTCATAGCGACATGGCCCCCACACGTCTGCCGCACCACCGCAGCAAACGAGCTGCTCCGCAGGGCACGAACGTGTACCGATGCCGGGTCTGTCGGGGGGTTCATGCACTCCGGCAGTGTCAGCGCTTCCTGAACCTCCGAGGGGAAAAGCGGCTCCGGGCGGTGCTTATCAATAAGTATTGTCCCAATTGCTTGGCACACGAGCATTCATCCGACGCGTGCCGGACTCGCCATGGTTGCCGACGATGCGGGCAAAGGCACCATACCCTGCTCCACATGGCCGACCAACCGCCGAGACAACGTGCCTCCGCCCGGCGTCGCAGCCAATCACCCCCTCTGGACGTGCTGCACCCCCGCTACAACCCTGTTCCCGATCATCGTCTGACCGCTCCGCTTCCCCAGAAGGCGCACCCGAAATCTCTCTATCCTCCCTGCTCCACGCCAGGACGATGACTGTCCTGCCAACCGCAGTTCTCCGGTTGGGCAATGGCTCGAAATCCTTCGAGACCCGCGTCCTCGATGCGTGTGCGGCTGAGAGCGGCATCAATCGCTCCTTTGCCCGGTCCCTGGGGTTAGCTGTGACCAAGGTCGGGGTCGACCAAGCCTGTACGGCCGTCCTCGAGTCGAGGTCCGACGAGACGTTCCGACGGAACGTTATATTCCGGGTCGAAGAGGACTTGCTCATCCGCACTCCCATCCGGGAAGTGGCGGCGCCGGTTCGGGAGAAATTCGCCACCCTGATCCTGGCCGACCCCTATTTCTATCGGCCGGCGTCGGTGTCCGTGGTGCTCGGGGCAGACCTCTATCCTGAGGTCATCCAACCAGGCTGTGTGCCCGGTCATAGCGGTACTCCCGCAGCCCAGAGCACCGTGTTCGGATGGGTCGTCTCCGGCTCCTGTGGGATCTAGGCGCTCCAGGACGTTGCCGTCCCCATCCTTTATATGTCCAGGGTGGCAATTGGAACAGCAGTGAGCGGCGAAGAGCAGTGAAGAGTGAGGAGGGTTTTTTGATCCTCGGCATCTACGGTCACACCAGGAGGGGTGACTGGGTTTTTTCCAATGGGCATCGCCATTATTCTGAATCGAGATTTTCACCCGAACACCCGTTCATCTCCTTTATATTTTATTTTGCGATTTGTCACTTTTTCAAACCGAACCATTTCGTGTGTGTGTCGGTATACCTTGTGAATTAAATAAATCAAACATAGAATTAAAACGAAGTTTTTCGCGCGTTTTAATCATTCTACTCACGTACGAGACCCTGAAGATATTGGCACCGCCAACAACTTGAGACTATATCGGGTCCTTCCGCCCCTCCACAATCACTCCAGTTATTTCGTAGTAAACAAGAAGATTTGAAATAAGTATTGACGGACTTTACGTTGGCTAATATGAAAACTTATTAGAGTTAATTAATTGGCCTGCTCCCACAAGTTCTTTGAGACTAGGGCCATGGTACGGATTCCTTCTTTTAGGCGAATATTTTTTTTACTTTTTAGGTTTTTCGTTTCGTTTTATTTTTTGTGTGTTGATTGATGTGTCACGGCTGATTTAGATTTCATGTCTTTTGTCCACGCTAAATGAAAATGTATCTTCTCGTATATGTAAGTTTGTTTATAGCCGCATATATATATATTTATATCTGCATCCAAGAGAATCTAAGCTCAGTCGGTCATTTAGTCATCATTTAGTTGGAAAATCGTCTGGGGATGTCATAAATTGGGGGAAATTTTCAACATTTATTATGTCTTTGGGAAGTTTAAAAAAAATTAAAACCAAATTGTGTATATATACTTAGGTACTATTGTTTATTTGAAAAAATAGCACAGTATAGCAAAGAGGCATATCAAGAGGGAAATGTGAAGACTTTTAAATTCAAAATTTGAGGTTCAGTTAAGGAGTCAAACCCTATCAACCAAAAATATATGTATGCACATATATCCCAAAAGCTACTGAACTTAAGTTGCTGCCAGGTGGTCTACTCCTTGCCACTATGTCGCCATCAAACACATGCCACAAAATGATTATGATAAATTGCCGCATAAGAGTCTCGTCTGGGGAACAATCGAATAAATAATATATACATATATCTTTACGAACTCTCCAACCATTCAAGAGATATCTGCTCAACGAAATTTGCTATAAACACAGAAAAGAAAATGAAATCAGAATTCTTGTAAAGGCGCTTGTTGCTAGAGATTGGCAACATTTAAACAATGCAATGTTGCAATGTTAGCGGGTATCGTATGTTAGGATCGTATGTTATGCTCGTATGTTAGGAACGTATGTTATGATCGTATGTGGCCAACCACGTATCTTCGGGTCAGCGCTTGCAGCCTCTCTTGAGCAGCTTCTGTGGGTGAGAGATAAGAAAACTCACTTTATCTATGCAAATGAAGTAATAAATATTCTCCTGTTGCTAAGGGAATGCTTTCTAATGGGAGAAAAAGAGAAAGGCAGCCGTGTCTATAGGACCGTTTTAGAGAATTCAGGATGTCGGCGAGGTGGATACACCAAGCGTCTGTTTGAATAGGTTTCTAAGTTCTTGGAGCAACCCGTAGGAGTCATTGCAAATTTGTACTTATGCAAAGTGAGATGTGTTAAGTGGTCAAGCGATAGAAAAAAAAAAAATTAACAAAGTCAAGAAAATTTTTAAATTTATAAATAATTGATACATAATTGCTTCAAAAGAATTACATATATTTTAGTTGAAAAAGGAAAAAAATTTTCCTTCAAAGTGCTTTAAAAGTTTAAAGATATACATTTGGGCCAAGTCCCCAAGAGGGCGGACCATATTTTATTTGTCAAGGCGATACCCGAGTCACATAAGGTGAGAAATCAGAGAAAAAAATATAACTATAGAAATAGGTGTCTGTCCTTATGATTGTGTTTTACTATGCGCATAGAATTTAGCAAACACTTAATTTTTTTTCTATTAGCATAACGAAAGCAATAAATACTTGCACTGGCGGCCACCGTACCATTATTCACATTCCCGAAAGCTCTAAACGGACAATCACCCCAAAAAGACGCATAACAACATACAAATAGACGAGAAATAACTATCAGCTGATAGAGCGAAATAACTAAGTATCTGCATCTAAAAATTTTATCTAAAGAAGAACAAAAATAAGAAAGCCCAAGTACAGAAAAACACAGAAAAGAAAAGAACTTTGAAGGGCGACCACTGAGCCCTCGCCCGAATGCATACATAGGATGCCGATTTTTTTTAGTTAAGCTAGGATTAGGTATAGAAAAAAACTATAAATTAATTTTTTTGTTAGTGGTTTTTTTCGTGTCAAATGGTTAAATATAATAATTAAATATAAGTAAAATTAATTAAATTTTGGAACAATGGAAAGGTAAAGGCAAACGGCAAAGTCAGCAGAAAGAAACAAAAACCATACAAAAAAAAAGAAAAAAAGAAAAACAACAACTAAAATCACTTATTTACATACATGGTTAGGATCAATATAAAATTACAGGGTATGCATATTCGGTGTTAGAATATTTTTTTTATCTTTCTTTACTTTCCTTAACAACAGCAATACGGAGAAAGCGCTTTCGACGTTGGAGAATGAAGCTGTAAGTAATATGCACACATTATTTGTTTATGTACAAAAATATTCTTCACCCCTTGCACCTGCCCTTTTTCGTTAAAATCAATAAAATAATATTCCCAACATAAAGCAAAACAAAGAAGAAAAAACTCCAACAACAAGCAAAGAGATTTCCTGTTATTATGCGTGGGCAAATCGTTTTTTTTTTTTTGTTTGTTCTTTCTTGGCTTAGCCACATTGCTAAATTGTCTGTGCGCCTAGTCTACAGCTGTTGCTAGCGCTAATTCTTGTTTTTTTTTTATTTTTGAGATACTTTAGCTGAAATAGCGGCACTTCTTGCCGACGTTCTGTTTTGTTAATAAATTTTAATGATATTTTTTTTCGTCTATTTGTAAGAGCGATCAATTTTTTTTATAACTTTAAGTATGATTAATAATCTAAATTTTTTTCTCTTAGATAATTAATAAAATTTTATAATGTCTGTTTAAAATTTATCGTTGAATTCATCCATCTACACATGTCTCCCCAGTAAAGAAAAAGGGATCATCTGAAGCTGAAGCTTCAAGCGGCCGATGATCATAGGAAGGGTGGGCAAAGGTCAATCACAAATCCACCAGTGATTGCGACTGTAAAAATGCATCTTGCATTATCAGCGTAGGGAATTCCATCTTTTGTTTCTATATTTCTTTTCTATCTTTTTTTCTATCTTTGATTTTTTTTGTATTCTCTCTCTCTTGTCGCATGCACGCTCACTTTTAATAATATAGCAATGAGAAAAGCAGGCAGGTCGGCGAAATATAATTAATTGTGGTAACTGGGTTTCGGCAGAACTACACCCCCTTGTCGACGAGCTAGTGCCGGAAATTCACAGCGTGCCAGCCGATATCCAGCTACTCCATGACCAGCCCCAACTATACGTTACCCGTTACAGTTATAATTATATCATTATTATATTATTGGCGCCCAACCGTGAGGCCTCATTACAACATTTAGATGAAGTCAATGAAACTCGCAAATATTAAATTTTCAAAGAATAAGAAATGTCTATTTCTATCCTTTCACTTTAATGACGCCTTTAGATTCGCTGGTGAGTTCGGAACACAGAAAGCAAAATACAAGTATTAGCTTCTGTCCATCAACTTAGCAAACTATTTGAGTCAACTTTAGAACTAAATATTGAGAAGAGAAATTTGCTGGATTTAAGCAGAAATTAAAACTAATGTCCAAGTGCTTAACCGCTTTTAAAACGTTGATTTTTATTTAGGTTCTTGCATGTATTTATGAATACATCTATGGCTTACGCTCGCTCAGTCGCATAGGAATTTTAATCAATACTCTCCGGGAATGCGATTTAACCACGATTGAGTTGGTGTTTGCTTAAATCTATAAATTGAAAATTTGCCCATTGTAAGCGCATAGGATTCGTCAAGAGAACCATCAAAAGAAGTTTTCGATGACCACGATTTCAATGAGTGAGAATATTTTCAATTCTAATTCTATTCTAAACTATCTATCCTATTTCTATTCTAATATTTCTTAAAAAAAAAAAAAAAACTATCACTAATTTTATTTAAATGGTCTGTTTACGCTAATAGGCAGTTTTTATGCTTTACTGTGGGAGGGTGTAGCATGGCATGAATTCATTTTTTTATATGATTTATTTTGGTTACTTTTTGTTTTGATTCTTTACTGAATTGGATTCGATTCATTTGTCTTTTATTCATTGTCTTTCTAATTACTATCGATTTTTAATATATTCTATTAGATTCTTATAAATACAATACTTACTAAATATAATAGCAGTTAGTTAAAATTATTTCCATCGGTAGTAGGGTCATATAACACTTATAGTAAGATAGGGTTAAACTGTATGAAATTAAATTTGATTTACAATGAGTGACGAAGATACTGGCAACATAACTATCAGGGAAACTCCCATCGATACTGCTCCTTCTACGAGTGCAGGTATGAGGACAAGGTCCCAAACACAGTTGCTACAAGAACAAGCATCTAGAAGTCACTCCCTTGTTTCGGAAAGGTCGAACGTAGAAACTGGGGTTACTCAATGAGGGAAAACAAAATTGATCATGACCAATTTAGAACGTTACAAAACGAATTAATGACTGCTTTAACTGCGCAAATGACTCGTCTTATTGAGACAAATGTGACAGCCTGCGTGCAAAGGCTTAATCCAGTAGCACCAAGGCGAACATCCCCGTTAGATCAGATAGATCAGCTGGATCTAAATACCTTTAATGTGTCTGGTGAGGATCCGCGAAGAGGAGATTATGGTCAGAGATCATCTGCCAGCAGAAGTGTAGAGTCTGACTTGTTGCAAAAGCCAGATAAAGTTTCTCATATTATGAACGGGTGGAAACTTAAGTTTACTGGTAAAGGACTGTCAATAGATCACTTTATTTATCGAGTAGAAGCTTTGACTCAGCAAACGCTTGAAGGAAATTTTGATAGGCATATTAGATCGCGCAGGTAGTGGATTGTTAGACTCGGGGCTGGAGTATCTTGTATTGGTGGTGAGTTGGCCAAACATATAATATCTGGCGGAATGTCATACAAGAAACTCAAGGTGAATGTGACCACCGCTGATGGCAGTCCTCAGAATGTTGTTGGCAAAATGCAGACAAATATTTCATATAATGGGCAAACAAAGGAATTTCAAATATATTTAGTACCTACTCTTAGATTAGATTTATATTTAGGCATCGATTTCTGGAGGGCATTCGAATTGTTACCATCTCTTAACATAGCAGAATTAGATCTAACAATTATTGAACATAAGTTAAGTCACCAGCAGATAGGGCAACTAAAAAAGGTTATTAATCAATTCCCATCTTTTGCTCAAGAAGGTTTAGGGAGAACTAATCTAATTTCGCATTCCATAGACGTGGGCACCGCAAAGCCAGTCAAGCAACGACATTTCCCAGTATCGCCAGCTGTAGAGAAATTAATGTATGCTGAAGTTGATCGCATGATCGAATTAGGCATTATAGAAGAATCGGATAGCGCCTGGTCCTCACCAGTGGTGCTGGTACAAAAACCAGGAAAGGTTCGACTATGCTTGGATAGCCGAAAAGTAAACTAGTTCACCATAAAGGATGCGTATCCTCTTCCTCACATTGGCGGGATCTTGAGTAGACTTCCGAAGGCAGAATTTATAACAAGTTTAGATCTAAAAGATGCGTTCAGGCAAATCCCTTTAGAGTTAAGTTCTCGGGAAAAAACGGCTTTCACAGTGCCTGGCAGGCCTCTTTATCAATTCAAAGTTATGCCGTTTGGGCTCTGTAACGCTCCTCAAACAATGTCTAGATTGATGGATAAAGTAGTGCCAGCTAAATTAAGGAACGAAGTCTTTGTTTATCTTGATGACCTCTTAATCGTTTCCGACACCTTTGAATGTCATTTAGACGTTTTACGAGAATTGGCTTTATGCATAACGAGAGCTGGTTTGACCATAAATATCGGTAAAAGCAAATTTTGCATGAAGCAGGTTAAATATCTTGGGCATATAGTTGGTGCACATAGTGAGGAGATAGCAGCAATCAATTCAGAAGATGGATTATATGTGGATTTGGACTCAGAGCACTTTAAGTCAGAAAGCTATTTAGAATTATGCGATCGAATTAAAGGCATGGAACAGTCACTTCCAGATCTTAAAGTCATAGACGGACACGTGTATAGACTTGCTGAACACACCAATGGGGACCAGTTACATGATAGCCAGGTTTGGAAATTATGGTTGCCCAGTGAGTTAGTACCAGAAATCCTGAAGAAAGCACACGATAGTCCATTAGCCTCACATGGCGGAATTCACAAAACCATTGAAAGAATTAGACGTCATTACTTTTGGCCAGGTTTAGTGGGCGACGTAAAATCATTTATAGGTGAATGTGAAATTTGCAAAACAACAAAAGCTCCAAATTTCATAATGCGTCCACTGATGGGAAAGACGCCGGAATCACAAAGGTTCTTTCAAAAATTTTACGTAGATTTTCTAGGTCCGTATCCGCGATCACGGCGGGGGCATATTGGTATTTTTATCGTTCTCGATCACCTCACGAAGTTTGTGTTTTTAAAAGCTGTAAAAAAATTGACGGCAGATGTAACAATTCAATATTTGGAATCTGAACTGTTTCATGCATATGGAGTTCCAGAAACTATTGTCTCAGAAATGGTTCCCAGTTTCGCTCTGAAGCCTTTAAGAAATTATTGAATCGCTATAACGTGACACATACATTGACGGCTGTTCATGCTCCTCAGGCAAATGCTTCAGAAAGAGTTAACCGCTCGATAATAGCAGCCATTAAAGCCTATGTCAGGGACAACCAGAAAGATTGGGATGAATATCTGAGTCAGATAAATTGTGCCCTAAGGTCGGCGCAGCATTCGGCCATTGGAACTAGTCCTTATTATTTAGTATTCGGTCAACATATGATTACATCAGGGAAAACGTACTCATTGATAAGGAAATTAGAGCTACTCAGTGATCGATCCTTACGTCTTAATCAACCAGATTCATTAGATTTAGCTCGGAGTAAGGCATGTGCAATTATGCAAAAACAGCAAGAAAAGAACGGAAAGGCTTATAATTTGAGAGCCCGGGAGATAAATTATAGAGTGGGTCAAGAAGTGTTTAGAAGAAATTTTAAACAAAGCAATTTTGCCCACGGCTATTGTTCAAAATTAGGTGCCAGATTTATAAAGGCAAGAATACGTAAAAAGATTGGGACCTCCAACTATGAATTGGAGGACTTACAAGGGCATTTGATCGGTAATTATCATGCAAAAGATATTCGACCCTAATGGGGGAAAAGAAAAACTGCAACAGGCGGGATCAGCTTTGGTTTGCTTTGCACCCGTAGTCTGATCTTTCCAGGGGGGATTTGTAAAGGCGCTTGTTGCTAGAGATTGGCAACATTTAAACAATGCGATGTTGCAATGTTAGCGGGTATCGTATGTTAGGATCGTATGTTAGGATCGTATGTTAGGAACGTATGTTAGGAACGTATGTTATGATCGTATGTGGCCAACCACGTATCTTCGGGTCAGCGCTTGCAGCCTCTCTTGAGCAGCTTCTGTGGGTGAGAGATAAGAAAACTCACTTTATCTATGCAAATGAAGTAATAAATATTCTCCTGTTGCTAAGGGAATGCTTTCTAATGGGAGAAAAAGAGAAAGGCAGCCGTGTCTATAGGACCGTTTTAGAGAATTCAGGATGGCTGCGAGGTGGATACACCAAGCGTCTGTTTGAATAGGTTTCTAAGTTCTTGGAGCAACCCGTAGGAGTCATTGCAAATTTGTACTTATGCAAAGTGAGATGTGTTAAGTGGTCAAGTGATAGAAAAAAAAATAATTAACAAAGTCAAGAAAATTTTTAAATTTATAAATAATTGATACATAATTGCTTCAAAAGAATTACATATATTTTAGTTGAAACCAGAGGGCCGGGGCTAACTTCGACCGCGTCAAAGTTTGTATACCCTTGCAACATTTTTGGTAACTCTTTCCTTACCTATAGCCATCAAAAGTGGAAAAACGTTTAAGCTAAAAAGGCTAATGTTTGCGAAAGAACGGCCTACATAGGAAATAACGGAGTTATTGATGAAAGTCACTGTTTTACACCGATCGTTCCTATGGGAGCTATATGATATAGTTACCCGATCCTTATCAAATTTGGCACAGTCATTAACAGATATATTAAACTAACAAATGTTTAATTTGAAAGCAATCGCGTCAAAAGTAACAAAGTTATTCACCAAAGTCACTGTTTTCGAAAGATCATTCCTATGGGAGCTATATGATATAGTCACCCAATCTTGATCAAATTTGGCATAGTCGTTTATATGTGTAATTAACTCACCAATATTAAAATTCACGACAATCGCTCAGAAAATAACGAAGTTATTAAGAAAAGTCACTGTTCGTGACTTTGCCTTTTGTATGGGAGCTATATGATATAATGATCCGATCCGGCTGAATCCGAGATATACAACGCATGCAGTATATACAAGCCTACATGCAAAATTTCAGCTCCGTAGCTCTTACGGTCTAGGAGGAGTTTGCGTTGATCCAGACGGACGGACGGACGGACGGACGGACGGACGGACGGACATGGCTATTTGAACTAGTCTCGTCGTGCTGATCAAGAATATATATACTTTATATGGTCGGAGATGCTTCCTTCTATGCGTTGCACACTTTTGACCAAAATTAATATACCCTTTTTGCAAGGGTATAAAAAGAAAAAACCAGAAGGCCGGGGCTAACTTCGACCGCGTCAATGTTTGTATACCCTTGCAAGTTTTTTGAGTAAAAGGTCTAATATTTGCGAAAGAGCAGCTTAGGAAATAACGAAGTTATTGATCAAAGTCACTGTTCACCACCGATTGTTCCTATGGGAGCTATATGATATAGTCGCCCGATCTTAATCAAATTTGGCACAGTCATAAATAGTTATGCTAAACTGAGAAATATAAATTTTTATGTTAATTGCTTCAAAAGTAACGAAGTAATTGACAAAAGTCACTGTTTTCGAAAGATCGTTCCTATGGGAGCTATATGATATAGTCACCCGATCTTGATCAAATTTGGCATAGTCGTTTATATGTGTAATTAACTCACCAATATTAAATTTCACGACAATAGCTCAAAAAATAACGAAGTTATTAAGAAAAGTCACTGTTCGTGACTTTGGCGTTTGTATGGAAGCTATATGATATAGTGATCCGATCCGGCTGAATCCGAGATATACAACGCCTGCAGTATATACAAGCCTACATTCAAAATTTCAGCTCTGTAGCTCTTACGGTCTAGGAGGAGTTTGCGTTGATCCAGACGGACGGACGGACGGACGGACGGACGGACGGACGGACGGACGGACATGGCTATTTGAACTCGTCTCGTCGTGCTGATCAAGAATATATATACTTTATATGGTCGGAGATGCTTCCTTCTATGCGTTGCACACTTCTGACCAAAATTAATATACCCTTTTTGCAAGGGTATAAAAATATAACTATAGAAATAGGTGTCTGTCCTTATGATTGTGTTTTACTATGCGCATAGAATTTAGCAAACACTTAATTTTTTTTCTATTAGCATAACGAAAGCAATAAATACTTGCACTGGCGGCCACCGTACCATTATTCACATTCCCGAAAGCTCTAAACGGACAATCACCCCAAAAAGACGCATAACAACATACAAATAGACGAGAAATAACTATCAGCTGATAGAGCGAAATAACTAAGTATCTGCATCTAAAAATTTTATCTAAAGAAGAACAAAAATAAGAAAGCCCAAGTACAGAAAAACACAGAAAAGAAAAGAACTTTGAAGGGCGACCACTGAGCCCTCGCCCGAATGCATACATAGGATGCCGATTTTTATACCCTTGCAAAAAGGGTATATTAATTTTGGTCAAAAGTGTGCAACGCATAGAAGGAAGCATTTCCGAGCATATAAAGTATATATATTCTTGATCAGCACGACGAGACGAGTTCAAATAGCCATGTCCGTCCGTCCGTCCGTCCGTCCGTCCGTCCGTCCGTCCGTCTGGATCAACGCAAACTCCTCCTCGACCGTTGGAGCTACAGAGCTGAAATTTTGCATGTAGGCTTGTATATACTGCAGGCGTTGTATATCTCGGATTCAGCCGGATCGGATCACTATATCATATAGCTCCCATACAAATGGCAAAGTCACGAACAGTGACTTTTCTTAATAACTTCGTTATTTTCTGAGGTATTGTCGTGAAATTAAATATTGGTGAGTTAATTACACATATCAACGACTATGCCAAATTTGATTAAGATCGGGTGACTATATCATATAGCTCCCATAGGAACGATCTTTCGAAAACAGTGACTTTGGTGAATAACTTCGTTACTTTTGACGCGATTGCTTTCAAATTAAACATTTGTTAGTTTAATATATCTGTTAATGACTGTGCCAAATTTGATAAGGATCGGGTAACTATATCATATAGCTCCCATAGGAAGGATCGGTGGAAAACAGTGACTTTGTCAAATAACTTCGTTATTTCCTATGCTACGATTGCTGGCCGTTCTGTCGCAAACATTAGCCTTTTAAGATAAAACGTTTTTCCACTTTGATGGCTATAGGTAAGGAAAGAGTTACCAAAAAAGTTGCAAGGGTATACGAACTTTGACGCGGTCGAAGTTAGCCCCGGCCCTCTGGTTTTTGAGATACTTTAGCTGAAATAGCGGCACTTCTTGCCGACGTTCTGTTTTGTTAATAAATTTTAATGGTTTTTTTTTTCGTCTATTTGTAAGAGCGATCAATTTTTTTTATAACTTTAAGTATGATTAATAATCTAAATTTTTTTCTCTTAGATAATTAATAAAATTTTATAATGTCTGTTTAAAATTTATCGTTGAATTCATCCATCTACACATGTCTCCCCAGTAAAGAAAAAGGGATCATCTGAAGCTGAAGCTTCAAGCGGCCGATGATCATAGGAAGGGTGGGCAAAGGTCAATCACAAATCCACCAGTGATTGCGACTGTAAAAATGCATCTTGCATTATCAGCGTAGGGAATTCCATCTTTTGTTTCTATATTTCTTTTCTATCTTTTTTTCTATCTTTGATTTTTTTTGTATTCTCTCTCTCTTGTCGCATGCACGCTCACTTTTAATAATATAGCAATGAGAAAAGCAGGCAGGTCGTCGAAATATAATTAATTGTGGTAACTGGGTTTCGGCAGAACTACACCCCCTTGTCGACGAGCTAGTGCCGGAAATTTACAGCGTGCCAGCCGATATCCAGCTACTGCATGACCAGCCCCAACTATACGTTACCCGTTACATTCTTAAAAAAACAAGTGGATAAGAGAAGTGGCATGAATGAAAAATCAAATCAAAACGGATATGAAAATGTAATTAATCATTTTCAACCTCTCGTCAACCTTGCTTCAGATTGATATAACTTTCTTTGCGAATTAAATAGAGAACTGAACGACAAAAAATAAAAAGGACTATCTAGAAGATCAAAGAACCGAAAATGCACAATTTAGTTACACATTTGTGTAAGACATAGAGATACCAGATAGCTGGCAACACACCGTTCTACACTGTTTGTTGGGTAGTCTGGCTCAGAAGCAAGTGTTCGTTGGGTAATCGGCTCTCACTTGGTAGTCTCTCTCGTTGGTCGTCAGCCGAAGTACGAAGTTGTCTCAAGAGTTGTGTAAAAAGTCGATTTAAAACTAGTACATGCATCATATATATGTAAGAGTTATTGCGTGTATACAAAAATTGTTGTTTATTAATAGTTAGATACATATATAGCAAAATAGTCAGTTGAAGTTAGGATAAAAAGAACTTAGACTTAACAACTTTAGGTGACAACTTTTAGCAACTTTACGACTTTAACAACTTGAAATACAACTTAAGCAACTTTTGTACACCTTCGGCCTAAACGTCTGTTCCTTATCGTTCCTTCTCTCGTTCTCTCTTCTTATCTACTGATGATGCCACATTGTCGACCGCATTCAGTGCTGCCATCTCTCAGCACGTATGTACCCATATGACACTACATTCGGTCATCCTGAAAATTATCTGCCTCAGATGATCCTTCGAGATCGCTTTCATCGTTGTTCTCCATGTAACGCCAAAGCTTAATGTTGTCTTCACTGGTGGACGTCTTATTTGGACCCTGAAATTTAGCAGATTTTTTGACTTCATATCTACCATTCCTCTTTACTTTGATGATTTCGTATGGACCAATGAATTTATTCGACAGCTTCTTGCCCGACACGAACTGTGTGACTTGAATTGCTACTAGGTCGCCCAACTGATAACAGTGGCATGGCTTCCGTCTCTGGTCGTAATGGCGCTTGTATCTGGTCTGTGCCTCTAGTATTTGCTGTCTTGCTTCTGCTCTTATTTGATTTCGCTCATTCTGAAGTCCATCTAGTAGTTCTTCTTTCAAAATTCTTTGTAACTCAAGATCTGATTCGTTTCTCACTTTCAATCCGAACATAACTCAAAAAAGGTGTAAGCTTGGTCGACGAGTGAACATTCGAGTTTATAGTACGTTGTACCTGTGCGGTGTACCTGTACCACTTCTGAGGCTCTGCAGCCTTCCTTAAAAAATTCCTTAAAATGCTTAGACGTAAATGCTGCACCTCTATCGCTGACGATACGACGTGGATTTCCAAAAATTGTGGCCCAATCAGTCAAGTGTTTAATAACCTCCGAGGCATCTGTCGATTTTGTAGGATATAGCCTTGTATATTTAGAGAACCCATCTACGACTGCGAATATGTACTTGTTGATGAACAATAAACCACTGTGTTTAATATCTCATAAGAACTTAACTTTATTTTTACTTCAATGTTACTGAACTGTGTCTGCCACTGCTAGAACACGTCTTGATCGTTCGTTTGCTTGCTTATTACTAAATTTTCAATTCTTACGTAACTACGTAGGTCATATAGGTTTATAAAGAGTGACAGAGACCGAGCATACCAGACTGGCGCCAGTATATTCTAGAAATCTTAAGAGAAAATATAAAAACAAAAGCATTGTGAGATGTGCAAGATCATTCATGAGTCCTTGCCTTGCTACGTATAGCAATGTAGGGTAAATGACAATTGGTTCCTCAACATCCCGCCCCCCCCCTGAAACTCCGTTTTGAACACGGTAGGGCTGCAATCTTTGGGATTGGGCGAGTGACTTCTCCTGATAAGGTGAGAACCTGAACCGCTCTGACGAGGCCATCATCTCCTGCGAACACCTTAGTTACCCGTCCTAAGAGCCATGCCGATGGAGGCGCGTTAGAGTCCTTGATCAGTACAAGATTACCGATCGCAATGTTTGGTAACTTGGTGGTCCATTTCGGGCGCTGTTGTAGTGATGTCAAGTATTCTTGATGCCAACGCTTCCAAAATCCTTGAAGCATTGCTTGAACATGCTGCCAGTAGCTCAATCGATTGGTCGGAATCTGCAAATAGCTGTCTTCAGGAACTGCTGTATATGTTCTGCCAATTAAGAAATGTGCCGGTGACAGGTAGGCAATTTCAGTATCCGATGCTGTGCACAATGGTCGAGAATTAACGACAGATTCTATTTGCGAGAGCAGTCTGTGCATCTGCTCAAAGGTAAGGACGTTGGTTCCTATTACACGTCGCAAACGCTGCTTAACCGAGCGTACTGCCGACTCCCACTTACCACCCCAGTGTTGTGAATATGGAGGAATAAAATTCCATTTGATACCTTGATCCGCAAGCGCTTTCGAAACGACGTCATTGTGCTCGCGTGAAGCTGTACCAAAGTTACGCCCATTATCGCTATACATTTGGGAGCATTTCCCACGACGAGCCATAAAACGTTTTAATGCCGCCAAGAATGTGTCGGTGCTGAGATCAGTGGACAGCTCCAGATGAAGAGCTGAAGTAACCATACATACAAACAGGCAAATGAAGCCCTTTTCCTTCCTGGGGTTTCGTCCCTTGTGAACCTTCAGCAAGATAGGTCCAGCATAATCGCATCCAGTATGCTCAAATGGAAAGGCTTGTCGCACTCGAACAGCCGGTAAATTGGCCATAAACTGATTTGCTGTGTGATGGCGCTGTCTAAAACATTTTAAACAATCATGTGTGATACGTCGAATAAGATTTCGTGCGCCAATGATCCAATATTTCTGGCGAATTATTACAAATATTGCTGAAACTCCTGGATGAAGATTGACTTTATGCTCATGTTTCAGCAGCAATGGATGCTTGGCATCTGCAGGCAATTGCGACCTTTCCAAACGTCCACCCACACGTATAATTCTATCTTCGTCAACGAAGGGAGATAGTTTGCTTAAAATTGATAGTCGCTCCAAAGATTGCTTCCTCAAAAGCAGCTGTCTATCGTCATTGAATTGATTTTGTGCCTGTCGTAGGCAAAACTTCCTTGCTCTGGTAATTTCATCGAACTTTAGAGGTCCTGAATATTTAGACTTGCTTGATTTGGTTCGGTGAACGAAGCGGAATACATATGCGACCACTCGAACCAGTCTGATCCAGATGATGTCCTTCCGAGTAATACCTCAAATGGGGAATCCTCAATATCCTTGGAAATGGTTGTCAAGATTTTGGTTTTGAACTCAAGTTCTGCTGCTGGCTTGAGAATTGAGCAGCAAGTTGGTGGTCTATTCATTGTCTCTGTCAAAGTTAATTAAATCACTCGCTAGCATGCCTCGTGATGCTCAATCCACAGGATTCTCTTTAGTGCTGACATGTCTCCAAGCGCTAGGTGGTATGGTCTCTAGTATTTCTGTCGTTCGGTTGGCAACAAATGTTTTAAGTTTACAGGGTTGATGCGAAAGCCATGACAAAACGATTGTAGAATCGGTCCATGCGTGTATCTTAACATCCATCTGGCACAGACCAGATCTTACTGCTTGGAATAAACGAGCTAATAGTAGAGCTCCGCAAAGATCCAATCGTGGCAACGACTTCTGCTTTAATGGTGACACTCTTGTTTTAGCTGCAATGAGGGCCACTCCGATGCTTCCATCTAGGTGTGTCACACGGTTGTAAATTACAGCAGAGTAAGCCTTTAACGAAGCATCTGAAAATCCATGCAGTTCGATGTCATCGCGTTGATTGTCAAATCGTGGTATCTTCAGGTTCCTTAACGTGAAAATGTCCTTTCTGAATGTTTGCCATAAGTGCGCTTGCTTCGTTGGCAGTTTCGAGTCCCAATCCAGATAAAGCAGCCATAATTCTTGGAGCAGAATTTTAAACTTGATCACCACTGGCGTTAAAATGCCGAGTGGGTCAAAGATTCGTGCCGTGTCAGACAGCACTTGTCGCTTCGTACAAGTCATATGTTCCGATAAACCTTATATGTTAGGACGTCTTCTCCAGGACGCCAATGCAGCCCAAGCACCTTTGCTGCCATCTTTGAGAAATCGATTTCATTTCCCTCGTTGCTGGCAATTCGTTTACTATTCAAGACCCATTTGCTTAGCTCCAATTGTGCCCGTGATAAGGAGTATCAGCTCTTCCTTAATGTCGAGCAGTTCTTGTTCGTTCATGGCTCCTGTCAGTACGTAATCGACGTAGAAATCATCCAAAAGTATCCTAGCCGCCCTTGGAAACTCGTATTCGTGATCAGTTGCCAGTTGTTCCAGCACTCTAACTGCTAGAAACGGTGCACATGCCGTGCCATAGGTGACTGTGGTCAACTTGTACTGCTTCAATGGTTCCTCAGGGTCTTCTCTCCAAAGGATTCGTTGAAAATTCTGATGTTCAGGGGCCACTAAAATCTGTCTGAACATTTTGACGATGTCCGCAGAAAATACGAATCTGTGCATTCGAAAACGCAGACAAACGTTGAAGATGTTTCGTTGTATACATGGGCCAATGTGAAGTGCGTCGTTAAGAGATCGTCCATCCCGATCTTGAAATGATCCATCGAACACCACCCGCAGCTTGGCACCTATGACTGGATGGTGTGGCAAATAGAATGACTTCTTACGTACGTTTGTGGCTTCGTCTGCAGCTACTTCCTTTATGTGACCCAGCTGGATATACTCTCTCATAAACTGAGTATATTTTAACTTCAAGCTGGCATCCTTCATTAGACGACGCTCGACTGCGAGAAAGCGCGATCTGGCTCCTTGAAATGTATCCGCAAATTGTGGGTTTTGTTCCTCGAAGGGCAAATCGACTATGTATCTTCCATTCAAGTTGCGGTTGTGGGTACGCCGGAAGTGCGTTTCGACCTTTTCATCCTCTTCGTTTACAGTTGTATGTGATGGAACTTCCTCTAGTTCCCAAAATCTTTGCAGTAGTCCATCTATATTAAACGTAGTCAGCAATGACGTAGATGATGTTTGCAATCTTGAAGTGTACACCGATGTGATTACCCATCCAAATATGGTGTTAACTGCAATAGGGTGCCCTTGACCATCGCATAACTTCTCTCCGGTGAGAACTAACCAAATGTATTCATTGCCCAGCAAAATGTCGATTGAAGCGTTAGTTCTGAAGTCAGGGTCAGCCATTTGGTATCCATTAAATACCGACAGTGATGAAGCATCAATGTTTTCACGTGCCAATGGTGAGGTGATCTTTCCTAAAATGTGAGCTTTAATATCGATGCAATGACTGGACACACGAGACATCATCTGGAGAGAGCAGAAACATCTGCTTATTCCCGCCTTGACGTCTGAGATGCCCGATGTGGCAACTCGAAATGGCGAACGTGCAAGCCCCAACGTCTGTACGCACCGTTCCGAAATGAATGACAAGTCTGAGGCGATATCCAATAAAATACGGCACGTCAGCAAGGCTCCTTGAGAATTTCGGACGTGTACCAATGCAGTAGGTAGAGTGCTTCTTCGTTGGCCATTTGGCTTACTGGGTCTGGTAACATTCATCATTTCTATCGCTGATGCCGCTGGTGACTCCTCAGAAGCCTGGCCTGAGTTGCCTTGGTGCTGCTCTGCGCTATTATGCTGTGTAGAATGGCCTTCAGAATGCACAAGCGCTTACTCCATGTCCAGTTCTCAAACAATTAAAACACATATGTTTCTCCTTCGCAAAGGTGTAACGTTGCTTGACAGTCAAGTTCTGGAATTGAGGACAAGCCGACATATGTACTCAGTACTATGACATTTCATACAATTACCTGTAATGGCAAGCATGGTGCGTGCTTGCCTTTTTCCTTTTTCATCCCTCGGTTTGCTCGCTACATGATCGACAACTTGACTGAGCTCAAGGCGATCGCATCGTGAGTCCATAAACTTGAGTACTTTTCAATGGTAGGACTTTCAATATCCTGGCTTTTGTCGATCCATTCACGTCGGGTAGCCTCATCAACCTTGTTGATGAGCAAGTAAATGAGTCACGGCCCGTTTGTCCAGAAGCGTCTAAAGCCCGAATAACATCACTGGCTCCGCATGTCAGAGCGCGTAGCGATGATGAGTTTTGCCCAACAGTTTTTGGCAAGGCGGTGAATGTGTCTATCAGTAAATTCACCAAGTAACGGGGCTTTTCATATCGATCACTCAATGATTTCCATGCAGTGTCGTAATTTGCATCCACTACGGGCAAATGCTGGATGAGTATCGCTGCTTCTCCTATGACGCATGACTTCAGGTGATGAAACTTTTGGATATTCGTCAAAGTTGTCTTTCCGTGAATGGTACTCTCAAACAGGTCTTTAAAGGCATGCCATTCCTTGTAATCTTGTAATCCCCTTGTAATCCACCGAAGGGCTTGATGTTGATTTTCGGTAACAATCTCTTGTTGCCGGTGTTGCAACCGACTGTGAGCCTGACGAAAACGAAGATTGCTGTGGCGAGAGCAATCTCTCAACCAATAGTTGCTGCTGCTCCATTTGCCGTTGCGGGTGTTCCATTTGACTCTGCATCTGGAGTTCCATTTGACGCTGCTGGTGTTCCATTTGACGCTGCATCTGGAGTTGTAGTTGTTGCTGTTGATTCTGCATTTGTTGCAGAATTCCTTGGAAGAAGAATTCCTTCCATCGTTGCCAGCCGCGCCTTAAGGCGGGCATTTGCTCTTTCATATTTCTCCTCGTATATGTCGAAGTCTTTGGTAGGGTCCACATAACCCTCTAGTTTGTCGTATTTGGCCAATTCGTCGCCAGACTTCACAAACTCGTTCCACGCATTGGACAAAGTTTCCAATTTGGTGTCAATTGTGAAGACGTCGGCATCCTGTGCAGGATTCTCTGCATATCCATATATGCGGGTAATGGTTGTCTTCCATCTTCCTCTGGCCTTTATGAATGTTTTCATTTCCTCCATGATGAAATACCAAGAAATTTCCACTGCTTGTGTGGACCAAAAATTTCAAGACGCGTGTTTTTCCCAGAGATGTGTTCCCTCACGATCTCGTCGTTTATATCGATAACAGTTACCGATATGCGAGTGGCGCCACCGTTTGTCCGCGCTTTTTCCAATAAGCACGCGATCGCCTATTCGATAGTAGGCCTGAACTATCGACTACTAACTTTGAGGTTAACAATTAATTGCAACCAAGTTGCAACAAATTATTAACCAATGAGTAACAAACAAACAATGCCCAACGATCCGGCTCGAAGGACCAAATTATGATGAACAATAAACCACTGTGTTTAATATCTCATAAGAACATAACTTTATTTTTACATCAATGTTACTGAACTGTTTCTGCCACTGCTAGAACACGTCTTGATCGTTCGTTTGCTTGCTTATTTTTAAATTTTCAATTCTTACGTAACTACGTAGGTCATATAGGTTTATAAAGAGTGACAGAGACAGAGCAATCAGTACAGTGTTTAATAACTTCCGAGGCATCTGTCGATTTTGTAGGATATAGCCATGTATATTTAGAGAACCCATCTACGACTGCGAATATGTACTTGTTGATGAACAATAAACCACTGTGTTTAATATCTCATAAGAACTTAACTTTATTTTTACTTCAATGTTACTGAACTGTGTCTGCCACTGCTGGAACACGTCTTGATCGTTCGTTTGCTTGCTTGCTTATTACTAAATTTTCAATTCTTACGTAACTACGTAGGTTATATAGGTTTATAAAGAGTGACAGAGAGAGAGCATACCAGACTGGCGCCAGTATATTCTAGAAAACTTAAGAGAAAATACAAAAACGAAAGCATTGTGAGATGTGCAAGATCATTCATGAGTCCTTGCCTTGCTACGTATAGAAATGTAAGGTAAATGACAATTAGTTCCTCAACACTTGTAATTCTTCGAAGTTGGATCCAATGATCCTAAATGATCAACCTGTAGCGTCTCCAGTGGAACTTCTCCTTTATCAATGCAATGTAAAAAATCCTCTTGCTTGCCCAACTTTTTGTTGTGTGTTATGCACTGAACGCAGTTTGCGATGAACTGTTGAATAGCATGCTTTGTTTTAAAAACACCCATATGTCCAAAGTTGTGAGAATTCATTATTATCTCATTTTCCATGCTTTTCGGGATTGCTAACAAATCTAATCCATCGACCTGCTTATATAAAAGTTTATTTTTAATTTTAAAATCGGCATACGGCTTGTGCTGTAAAATATCGAATACTGCTGCGAACTTTTCATCATTACTTTGTGCTCTTAGCATCTGCGCGTGTACTTCTGTTGTGACAATCATTACTGGAAAGCGACTTAAGCTATCGACATGCTTCATCCTATCGCCGGTACGATGTTCTATTTTACAGGAAAAATCTTCTAAGTGCATCAACCATTGTACGACTTGTCGGGGCATATCCTTCTTCGCCGCTGTCATTTTGAAAGCTGCACAGTCTTTAACCAGAACAAACTCAATCCCCATCAAATAATGGCGCAACTTCTTCTAGAAAATAACTGTGTAACTTTTCCTCCTGATCGCTTGTTTTCTTGCTCCAGTAAAATACAGGGTGCCACTTATCATCGTGTTGCTGCAAGAGCGTAGCACAAAATCCGTTTTTTGCGTTTCAGCTGAGTGTTTGAAAATTTTCAAAACAGGTTCATTCATCAGACATTCTTTTAATTTTTCAATCGCTTTTACTTGAGGACTGTCCATTCTAAACTCTGCATCTTTTTTTAGCAACGTGGTCAGCGGTTTTGCTATTATTGCATAATCACGAATGAATTTTCTATAGTAGCCTGTTAGTATTAAAAATGCCTGAACACCTCTGATATTTTTCGGCAATTGGAAATTTTTAACTGCCTTGACTTTCTCTTTACCCGGACATACTACGCCATCTTCTATTTCGTGGCCCAGAAAATTGATTCTTCTTTTTAGAAACTGGCATTTCGACCATTTAATCTGTAAACCATATTTTCGTGCTTCTTCTAAAACAGTCTTAACATTATCCAAACATTCTTCTGCTGTAGATCCGAATACCACAATATCGTCAACATAAATTTCCATAATTCCTGCATTTATCAACTTCTGGAAAATGTAGTAAATGAATCTTACAAAAACTGCTGGGGAATTACAAAACCCAAAAGGAGCTTTATTAAATTCAAAAAACCCCCTCCTTTGTCGCGAATGCTGTATATTTACGACTTTCTTCTTCTATGTCAACATGGAAAAATCCGTTCTTAAGATGACTATGACTGTAAAGTATTTCGCTTGTTGCATTTTCTCTAACACATATTCAACTATTGGAACTACTCTGCTTGCCACGTCTGAGTTGGACTGACGAACAATTCCTTGCTTTAGCCACTCTTCTACTTGGTCTTGTACAACTGTCTGTTCATTTGCCGATAGACGACTGGGGCTTTCTCTAAATACGATATTATTACAGTTTGGCAATATACTTAACATAATCGGGAAACTTAACGGGTTATATTTCGGCTTATAGTCCTTAATTAATGCAGCGACTGTATCAGCATATTTTGGTTCTACATCAATTTCATTTACAGAGCTTACCACACTTAAAACGTTCAATTGGTTTTTCTCATCAGCGTGAAGGCTAAATGTACATCCGTTGGGATCCATCATCACCGTAAACTTTTTGACGAAGTCGTATCCAATAAGTACATCAGCTTCTAATTTGGAGTTAGGGACGATCAGTATTTTGTGTTCTGTACTCAATCCATCCACCTTGACTGTAGTAGTAACCTCGCCTATAACCTCTGTAACAACATTTCTAAGACCAAACAATTTTTCGACGTGATTTTGCATCTGACGATCCAGAAAAAGTTCCTCGTATTTGTCTTGTCTCATGTCTGCGCCGGTATCCACCAAACAAATAACTTTTTTGCCATCAATCGAAAATTCCTTTAATCGGCTGTCTTCATCGGACTTTCGTACTATATTTACTTGATGCTTCCTTTCAGGACAATCCTTTGATATATGGCCTATGCCGTTACACTTAAAGCATTTAGTACCCACATTGCAATCGGCTTTTTTATGATCTGTAGCTCCACAGTTGAAGCAATGCAACTGTTCACCTTTATAGTTTGAATCCGCTTGAACAACTGGCTTCGTATGGACAATCTGGCGACGTTTGTTTTGGGCGTTTCTGGTCATCGTTTCTACTAGATCGTAGCACTTTCTTAGCTGCTTAAAAGAAGTTGAACTATATAATGGGTATTTCAGATCCTCCCGTACCTCCAGCCCGTCAACGATGTATGTAATAATCGATTCGTCCTCGATTTCACCAAGAGCAGCAATTTTAGGCATCTGTAATACATAATCATGAAAATTTTCTGACTGTCACTTTTTGCGACTTCTAAACTGTTTATGAATCTCTGCGCTGCTTAATTTTTGGTCAAACTCGTCCATCAGAGCTATACACAATTCTTCATAATTGCCAATTACAATCGTTTCCAAAAATAATTCCAATTGGAATTGATGTCCCATCGAAGTCTGGCACCACCTTCGCAAAACTATCAACTGTTACGTTTTAAAATTTATCGTTACCTTGCGAACCGCTGTCTTCAAATTTAACTGCCAACATTCTGATCAGCGTCTCTAACTCGCTGCTACGCAAACTAGTGCACATTTTGTACACCTTCGGCCTATACGTCTGTTCTCTATCGTTCCTTCTCTCGTTCTCTCTTCTTATCGACTGATGATGCCACATTGTCGAACCGCATCCAAGGCTGCCATCTCTCAGCACATATGTACCCATATGAAACTACATATATTTACTCTGTATTTACATGAACCTATTAAATAACCATTATAATAAACATTAAATTAATCTTAACCTTACATTTGGGGGCTCGCCCGTGTCAAATACAGAGACTTAGGTAAATGCATATGTGGTCGCGAAAATTACAGTGTTGTTTTGTTAAAATTTGCTAAGTTGTTATATGCTGCTAAAAAGTTGTTCAAGTTGTTACAAGCAGCTAAAACATTAAGTTGTACTATTCAAACAAAACATTCTTTGCAGACGCGTGGTCTCAAAAATCAGTTGCATAAAGTTGTGAAATTCGAAGCCGCCGTAGCGTCGCCAGAAAATTCTCGAAGTTAGGCGAAAAAAAAGGGGAAAAGATGAAATATCATGTCGACGCCTCCGGCGAAGAAAAAAGTTGCGAAGCCCGAAAGAAAATCGTGCTCGATAGTATAGTTCTAATAATTAAAACAAATCTCAAATAAAAACAAATTTCAAGTAAAAATGCCCAATCCTGACTGGCCTAACTTTAATAAACCGAAAACGGCAAGTTTAAAAAATTTGCCCAAAAATTGAAGGTTCCAAAAATGGCAACAAATTGGCACAAATTGGCGCCAAATTATGAAGCCAAAGCCAAAGTGGAAGGATGCATCAAAATGTGCTAAATTTAATGCTCGTCCAAAATTCCAAGGTTTTAAAGCGGACAAAGTTAAACCTAAGATCGAAACGAAGAAGGCGGTCTTTTCCGCTAATCCACAAGTAATTGTGATGGCTCCTTTTAGCCACGTTTCCCGTCAGGTACTCCAACTCACTAGAAGTCGAGTCCCAAACCGAGGAGTATCAAGAAAAAAGTCGTGTGGCCGATAACGTGAAAAAAATGGCGGTCAAAAGCCTGAAGTCAAATTGGTAAAGAAGTACAAAAAATAAAAAATAAAAAAGAATGGCTTAAGGCCGCAACTAAGGTCGATGAAATGGAAAAGTTCAAGAAAATAGAGCTGGCCATCCGAAGACGACACTAAGATAAATATCGCTAGAAAATTACCAAAAAGTTTTGGTTAAGGTGAAGAAAGAGGAGGACGAAGCATATGAAAGAAATAAGGCTTACGTATATATTGAAATGTATGTAACAGGCAGAAGGAAGCATCTCCGACCCCACAAAGTATATATATTCTTGATCAGGATCAACAACCGACTCCATCTAGCCATGGCCGTCTGTCCGTCCGTCCGTCCGTCTGTATGAACACGCAGATCTCGGAGACTATAAGAGCTAGAGCCATCAAATTTGGTATGCAGACTCGTGTGGTATGTACAGCTATCAAGTTTGTTTGAAATTTTTGCCACGCCACCAGAATTTACATAAAACTGTTTTTCTTTAAAAGTATAACAGATAGAAACATCAAATTTGGTTTATATACTCGTTTTAGTTAGCGCGCCAGAAAATAGTTGTTCCAACTTTTTGCCACGACCCCTTCCGCCCCCGCAATTCACATAAAACTTGATTTTCTTAAAAACTATGAAAGCTACCGACATTAAATTAGGTATGTAAGCTAGCCTAATAGACGCGCAGATATTGACTATTTAATCATTTTGCCACGGCCATTTCCGCCCCCAAAAAATTAGACAAAACTGATTTTCTCGAAAACTAACAAAGCTAAAGTCACCAAATTTAGTATGTATACTGGCTTAGTATGCGCGCAGAATATATATATTTTAATATGTTGTCACGCCCCACTTACGCCTCCATATTTCAGAAAAAACCGATTGGCTCTTCAATTTTTTGGCCATCGCGATGAATACGAAATTCCCTAATACGAAAGTAATGGTGATGGCTCCTTTTGGCCACGTTTCCCGTGAGGTACGCCCACCACTAGAAGTTCGAATCCCAAACCGAGGAGTATCAAGAAAAACGTGTGGCCGATAACGTGAAAAAAATGACGGTCAAAAGCCTGAAGTCAGTTGGTAAAGAAGTAGAAAAAGTTAGAAATAAAAAAGAAGGCCGCAGCTAAGGTCGATCAACTGGAAAAGTTCCGGAAAATCGTTAATAAACATCCCCGAGAGAAGGTGAAGAAAGAGGAGGACAAAGCATATGAAAGAAAATAAGGCTTACGTATATATTGAATTTTTTTGCATTTGAATTTACAACGATTCTACAAATTTTTAAAATTTCTATAATGACTTTTTCCGACCCATATTTGTATTTGAAAATAAGTAAACATCTGGATTGTTAATGCAATTTATATCTTTTGCTCTTTACAATGGGGAAGTTTGGTTGTTTGGTAGTTCGATTGGGCGTCCCGAGTAGCTTATCTTATTTTAGGACCGGACTTCATCAAATTAGCTATTGCTTCCATAGCGCTAGAAACAGGCGGATATGGCCATAGTCAGCTTGACAATTATAGATTATAAACTATAATCAGAATTTTACTGTTAACTAGAGTCCTGCAAGAATACACTCATTTGCCTCAATCTTTCAAATACTTACAAATTTTCCTATATTTGATTTGATAATATTGCTTCGGAACGAATGAAACGAGATGAAAAGTCTCGAAGTTTTGTGTTTCGTAGTTCCTGAATGTATCAAGCCGAACAAACAAAAACAAATCAAAGCAAGCCGAAACAAATAAGAAAGACTACAAACGAAACAAATGAATACGGTACTTCTTTCAAGTTACTTGGTACTTCCAACTCGTGAGTATGGTCATACTTATGAAATGTCAATAATTTTCGAATGCCAATTTAATTTCGGTTTTGTTTTAATCTCACTGGAGTAGTTGCAAAGTGTGTATCTTTTTTTTGTGCGTACAAAAATGAACAGCAAAGAAAATCTGCAAAATAATTTTGGATCGATTAAGACCAAACTGCTGACAGGAGAATATAAATTTAAGAAAAAGAGCGGACGGAGTGAAGTCTGGAATACATTTGGTCTGGTCATGGATGAGAATGAAGAAATAGACTCAGATTATTCATATCTTCACAAAAAATATTTGAAAATGTGTTAATAGTTAAGCTTTCATTGTTAAATTTATAATAAAATCATGTTTTTATTTTTATTAAATACTGTAAATATTTTTATAAAATGAATTTATTTTCAGATGTTTCATATTATATACATTGAGTCTGCTGTCAGGTACTTGCTTCACAATTCGGTATACCGAGATTTTCGATTCGATTTTCGGTATTTGCTTCTCGATATGCTCGGATTTGCTTTACCGGATTTTTCGGTATGCCCTGCTCGTTTAAACTCATTCGTTCTTTTGAGATGCTTGATATACTCGATTTACAAATACGAGTAAAAGTTAAAACGAGTTCCGAAAGTGTAGAGGAATTTCGTTTTCCGTTTCGAATGTACTCGTGCAGGTCTCTACTGTTAACCATTCATAGAAATGAAATTAAGACATAATATATTAGACTTAAATATAATATTTAATGGAATCACAACTAAAATATGTTAATAGAAAGATTATTATGAAATCCTGATCAGACACTGACCAACAAAGGCAGTAGGCGGGAGAGTGAAAAATAAAAACTGAAAAGTAGGCCATGTGCATTTGCCTAGTTTACCTGCCTCATTTCCTACTTCCATATTTCACATTCTAGAAAATCGAAGAAAATAGAGTATAGATCTAATATTTAAAACAAATTTTAAGTAAAAACAAATTTCAAATAAAAATGCCCAATCCTGACTGGCCTAACTTTAATAAACCCGGAAACGGCAAGTTTAAAAAATTTGCTCAAAAACTGAAGGATGCACCAAAATGTGCTTAATTGAATGCTCCTCCAAAATTCCAAGGTTTTAAAGCGGACAAAGTTAAACCTAAGATCGAAGCGAAGAAGGCGGTAATTTCCCCTAATACTAATGAAGGTGATGGCTCCTTTTGGCCACGTTTCCCGTGAGGTACGCCCACTCACTAGAAGTCCGACTTCCAAACCAAGGACTATCAGAAAAAACGTCGTGTGGCCGATAACGGCTTAAGGCCACAGCTAAGATCGATCAACTGGAAAAGTTCAAGAAAATCGTTAATAAACATCCCGAGAGCTGGCCATCCGAAGAAGACACACCAAGATAAATATCGCTAGAAATGACCAAAAAGTTTTGGTTAAGGTGAAGAAAGAGGTGGTCAAAGCATATGAAAGAAAATAAGGCTTACGTATATATTGAATTTTTTTTGCATTAGAATTGACAACGATTCTACAAATTTTTTAAAATTTCTATAATGACTTTTTTCGACCCATATTTGTATTTGAAAATAAGTAAACATCTGGATTGTTAATGCAATTTTATATCTTTTGCTCTTTACAATGGGAAATTTGGTTGTTTGGTAGTTCGATTGGGCGTCCCGAGAAGCTCACCTTATTTAGGACCGGAATTCATCCAATTAGCTATTGCTTTCGGAGAGCTGAAAACAGGCGGACATAACCAATTTTTCTAACTAGCAGACTGATGTACATTTTTACATTTGAGCAGTGACAGAAATCGATTTGTATAATTGATTATAAGTTTAAGTTATATTTTTTTACTTGATACTTAGAATAAGAAGTAGATGCACGAATGTCCAAGTAAATGGTGGAAAGGTTTATCTTGAATAGGCCCAAATATGTTATAGTTAGGAAGTAACCCCAAAAGCTTTTCTAAGTTGTTATGGTAACAATGGAATAAGTGTTTAATTCGATTTTTTAAAGAACGTGCTTCATCCTCATCAATCGAATAAATGTGGTCTTGCGGGTATTGTGGAGCCACTTAAAAGCCATTCCATCAATATTCCACTGTAAATACAACTAGATTATAGACTATAATCAGTATTTTACTGTTAACCATTCATAGAAATAAAATTAAGACATAATATTGTAAACGTTAAGAATATTTTCAATAAGCCCGCTCTTCGTCTCAGTGAATTTCCTCGATAACTGAATTTGGTCGCACTAAATCAGCCCAGCAGTGTCTGCGAATGTGCTTGCCGGACAACTTGTGGATGTTGGTCCGGAGCCTCCTATTGAGCAGCGCGGCGTGGGAAACATTGAGCAGCCAAGTACACCGGATCAAGTGGGTGGTAACCAGTTGCCGACGATGTCTCGTGATACCCCTGTAGGGCCAGTTACCGGACTACAAGATCGAACGGGATTGTCCGCTCCTTTGTATTATTGTACTTCTCTGAACGAATTGCGAGAGAAGATGATGCGTTTTCAGACAGTTCAGTCACCAGCCAAAAACTACGTTCCCCAGGCTCGTCAGATTTCAGACCTTGCGCAGGCCATTACGCCTGCTGCAAAATAGAAGAGATGTTTCAATTGCCGCCAGATTGGTCACTTAATGTTTGTCTGTCCAATGCGAACCCAGATCGCCACCATGAGCTCTAGTGAAGACCCGGACACCATTGATGATAAGTCATTTATTCAATTAGTAAGTTTAAGAATATCTTGTAAAGGGGGATGCACTGATGTTAATAATATTTTTGCCCTATTAGATTCCGGAAGCCCATTAAGCTTTGCCAGTAGAGCGTTGATGCCGCATTTGCATTGCGATAAATTAGTTAAAAGTTCTTTTCATGGGCTGATCGGTGGCTCTATTCTGACTTTTGGAACAGTCAAATGTATAGTTCTGTTTTGCAAAAAAAAATTACGAAATCCAATTTTTAGTTATTCCCGATAATATTATGCCGACGCAACTACTTCTTGGTAGAGCCTTGAATAAAATAGGTCTTAAGTACTCATTGATTGAAAATGTAAGAAAGTATGAAAAGAATTTCGCATCATTAAAGAGTACCATTGCTTTTGTTTACAAATCCTTCTGTGCATCCCTGTTTACTAAATATCCTAAGCATAATACCATTAGTAATAACACCACTGATCTAGATAGTAATTTTAATAACTCTAATGTAAACACGAACGCATCCCCGTTTCGAGAATGGCTAACAGAGTTGCAAACCGTTTGTACAACGCTGTCAGATACGGGCAATATTACTGTTGGCGGTGAATTTGGATTAGGCGCGATGCGTGAGTGGTGAGATATTGTGCATGAGCATTACATTGACCGATTCTCAATTAATTACTAGTTGCCCAAATATATGATAAGAATATGTCTGACAGATACAACATCATTTCATAGTAGCCCTAGAAGATTATCATATTATGAAAGAGAAATCGTTTCCAAAACAGTTGAGTTGTTAGCCAACTGCGTTGATTATCGAGGTTTAAATAAGAAGACTGTGAGGGATAATTTTCCGTTGCCTTTGATAGAAGATTGCCTAGAATACCTGGAGGGCAAGACCGTAGAGATCGAGAACTTGTAGTTTATATGGACGATATTATTCTTGCCACCCACACCGTAGATCAGCATCATAAGTTGTTAGCAAAACTGTTAGATCGTTTTATTCAGTAAAATTTAGAGCTCAATTTGAAAAAAAGCATTTTCCTACAAAAGAGCATAGATTATTTAGGATATGAAGTCAGTGATAAGGGAATTTTACCAAATAATACACATTTAAAAGCTATTCAAGAATACCCAGAACCACTTAACAGCAAAGCATTACACTCGTGCTTAGGCTTATTCTCTTATTTTCGCAAATTTGTTCCGAATTTCTCCCGTATAGCTAAACCGTTAACTGAGTTGCTTAAACAAGGTGGTCCATTTTCGATGAACAAAACCGCTAAAAACGTATTTCTTACATTAAGATCCGCCCGTATTAGCTATCTTTAACCCTACTTACGAAACTGAGTTGCATACTGACGCCAGTTCAAATGGCTTTGGTGCCTCTTTGATGCAAAGACAGACTGATGGCAAAATGCATTCAGTCTCTTATTATTCCCAAAAGGCGACAGCCGCCGAGTCCCGTTATCACAGTTTTAAACTTGAAACTTTGGCCATAATATTTGCCGTGCGCAGATTTCACGTTTATTTAGAACACAGACCATTTTTGATCGTTACCGATTGTAATTCATTGGTCCAAACCTTGAGTTGGAATTGGAAAACTTTGATTATACCATTGCTCATAGACCCGGTTCAAACATGGGCCATGTAGACGCATTAAGTCGGCAAACCGAGTTGATAGAGAATATTGCTGAAGGTGATTTTGATCCTTGCAATTTATTAGTGAAGAGAGACCAGAATGCCCCGATTGAACCTTGTGAACCGTATATTACTTTTGAGGAAAGTTGCGTTAAACCGTGTGAGTCTGGTAGAGATTTGATCAAGCTGTGTGCCATTCAAGATGAAAGTTGCGTTGAACCATGTGAGTTCGTTAAACTGAATGAGTTTGAAAGCGATTTGATAAAACCGTGTGTTCCTTTACGGAAAATTTGTTCAAAATTGTTTGAGACAAAACCGTGTGAGATAGACCCGTTTTCGACAAAACCGTGTGAGATAGACCCGTTAGAGACAAAACCGTGTGAGATAGACCCGTGTGAGATAAAACCCGTGTAAGATAGACCCGTGTGGGATAAACCCGTGTAAAATAAAACCATGTGCTCCTTTAGGGAAGAATTATTTGGGACCGTTTGGGACAAACCCGTGTGTTCATTTAGCGAATAGTTGTTTCAGGCCAAGTGAGCTATGTTTATAAAGAAGTCGGTTAAAACTGGTTAAGAATATACCTTGCGTTTCTTTAAATGAAAGTTCTGTTGATCCGAGATTGAGTAACCAAAGCGAAAGAAGTGACCAGTTCGATCGAAATAAGTTGGCAAACCTGGTTGGTGTAGTGGGTGCGTCTCCGCAAGATGTTGATTTATTATTGCAGTCAGAACAAATAAGAGATCCGGATATCCGTAAACTAAGAGAAAATTTAGAAAAAGGCAATGATGTTGGATTTGAGTTAATAGATGGTATAGTGTACAAAAGAAATGCTAAGGAAAGACTGTGTTTGTATGCACCGGCTCGCATGCAAGGGGAATTAATAAGAACGTGTCACGAGAAACTATGTCACTTAGGCGTTGAGAAATGTGTAAACAATTTGAAAGAAAAGTTCTGGTTTCCGTTAATGAATCCAAAGGTTGAGGCGTTTATAAAAGATTGTCTGCCATGTATTCTACATAGTGTTCCAAGAACTATACATAATAGAACTTTGCATAGTATTCCGAAAAGTCCGATTCCATTTGATACTATTCATGTTGACCACTTAGGTCCCTTACCGAGTGTTACATCAAAAAGAAAACACCTTTTAGTAGTGATTGACGCATTTACAAAGTTTGTGAAATTGTATCCCGTAAATTCTACTAGTACCAAAGAAGTTACCGCCGCATTAGAAAAATAATATATCCGATAGAGGTACGTGTTTTACGTCGTTTGAGTTTGCTGAATTTGTAGAAAACCGAAATATTGACCATATTAAAGTAGCGACTGCTGCCCCTCAAGCCAATGGGCAGGTCGAGCGTGTGAGCCGCGTGTTGACCCCAATGCTGGGAAAGCTGTCAGAACCTTTAGCCCAAGCCGATTGGTACAAATTAGTTAATCGTGTGGAGTTCGTTATTAATAACTCAGTGCAGTGCAGTACCGGTAAAACTCCGTCAATGTTGTTGTTTGGTTGCGATCAGCGAGGCCCCTTAGTAGACGAATCAACCGAGTATCTTGACGAGAAATTTAGTTCAGAAAACCCCTGTAACCTTGAGGGCACTAGGCAAGAGGCAAGTGCGAAAATTCAATTATCGCAGGAGCGCAATAAAAAGCGGTACACATTAAGGCATAAGGCACCTTTATCCAATAGAGTCAATGATTTTGTTACCATTCGCAATGTTGATGTCACTCCCGGGTCGTGCAAAAAGTTCGCTCCTAAGTACCGTGGTCCATATAAGTTAAATCGAGTTCTTCCAAATGACCGCTGTGAAGTCACTGATATTGACGATTGTCAACTTACTCAATTGCCCCACAAAGGTATCTTAGAATCAGCCCGACTCAGGCCGTGGATGCATGCGTGTGATAAAACTGTGAGTTTCTGTTTGTAATATGTATTTGATAAGCAGTATTCGTATATGTGTATTGTATGTTGTATGTTATATTGTATGATCGAGGTCGATCAAATGTAGGGATTGGCAAAATGTAAACGTTAAGAATATTTTAAATAAGCCCGCTCTTCGTCTCAGTGAATTTCCCCGATAACTGAATTCGGTCGCACTAAAAGGGTATAATGCACTAAGGCGATGTAATGGCACACTCTCTCGAAATATAGTCAATTTTTTGAAAAGAAATAAAAATCGGAAAATATAAAGAGAATCCCAAGGGATTAATTACGGAAAAAGTAGAGAGCTTACAAGATATTAGACTTAAATATAATATTTAATGGAATCACATCTAAAGATGTTAATAGAAAGATTATTATGAAATCCTGATCAGACACTGACCGACAAAGGCAGTAGGCGGGAAAGTGAAAAATAAAAAGTGAAAAGTAGGCCATGTCCATTTGCCTAGTTTACCTGCCTCATTTCCTACTTCCATATCACATTCTAGAAAATCGTGCTCGAGAGTATAGTTTTAATAATTAAAACAAATTTCAAGTAATAACAAAACTTTAATAAACCCGGAAACGGCAAGTTTAAAAAATTTGTTCAAAAACTGAAGGCTACTAAAATGCGACCGATTGGCGCAACCAAATTATGAAGCCGAAGCCAAAGTGGAAGGATGCACCAAAATGTGCTAAATTTAATGTTCGTCCAAAATTCCAAGGTTTTAAAGCGGACAAAGTTAAACCTAAAATCGAAGCGAAGAAGGCGGTAATTTCCCCTAATACGAAAGTAATGGTGATGGCTCCTTTTGGCCACGTTTCCCGTGAGGTACGCCCACTCACTAAAAGTCAGACTACCAAACCAAGGAGTATCAAGAAAAAACGTCGGGTGGCCGATAACGTGAAACAAATGGCGGTCAAAAGCCTGAAGTCAGTTGGTAAAAAAGTACAAAAAATAAGAAATAAAAAAGAATACCTTAAGGCCGCAGCTAAGGTCGATCAACTGGAAAAGTTCAAGAAAATCGTTAATAAACATCCCCGTAAGCTGGCCATCCGAAGAAGACACACCAAGATAAATATCGCTAGAAATGACCAAAAAGTTTTGGTTAAGTTGAAGAAAGAGGAGGGCAAAGCATATGAAAGAAAATAAGGATTACGTATATATTGAATTTTTTTTGCATTAGAATTGACAACGATTCTACAAATTTTTTAAAATTTCTATAATGACTTTTTTTCGACCCATATTTGTATTTGAAAATAAGTAAACATCTGGATTGTTAATGCAATTTTACATCTTTTGGTCTTTACAATGGGGAAATTTGGTTGTTTGGTAGTTCGATTGGGCGTCCCGAGGAGCTCATCTTATTTAGGACCGGATTTCATCCAATTAGCTATTGCTTTACTGCATCTTATTTAGGACCGGATTTCATCCAATTAGCTATTGCTTTACTGCTGACATGGCAACTTGACCAATCTTACTAGAGAATACATTTCAAAATGCTTTCTCCTCTCCTTGAACCGACCAATTTTGTGATACCCTCTTCAAGCACTTTAAGATACGGGTACTTCTTAGTTTTGCCCCATTTGGAAAGAGTATCAAAACAACGTCATTGACAAAGGTCTCTTCGTCGTATTTGTTGTTTGTATTTTGCTGGTCGTCACCTTGCTTGGCAGTCCATTAAAAGCGAGTAAATTAAATGAAATTATGTATTTTGTCAAAAGAGAAACATCAAAATTGCGGTGTTACTGTTGTTACTGTTATTTCGAGGGGAGACTAAAGTATAAAACCCATGCAAGTCTTATGTGCAATGCTTCTCAAATTGTGCTGTAACATTCATAAACTGCACCGACCTTCAATCAGAAAAAAAGAAGTACTAGAGAGCGTCCAACCTAGAAGCTAAAAAGATGATGAAAAAAAAAGAAAAATATAACCAAACAGAAACTTGATTAAAGTTAAGAAAAACGTAAAGTTCAACTTGTTGCTGTTGTTCATTATTATGGCCATTGTTGATGTTGTTGTTGTTGTTGTTATTGTTGTTACTGCTTGACAAGAGAAAAAAACAAACTAAACAAAAACAAAAGAAGAAGACTCTACCGCTGCCCCCTGCACAATTTTATGCTTTTATTTTGTATATTTCAGGGGTTTCTGCTTTTCGCAATTTGTTGCAGCAACAGCATTGAAAATGCATAAAAAATTTTAAATCTCCAAAATTATTTTAAGTTTGCCTTAATTAGCTTCGTTAAAAGAGAAGAAGAAAAACCAGAGCCCCAGCCAAGTGGCATGCCAAAAGATGTGAGATGGGAAATCATCAGCATCTCGACATCAGCAACAACTTGCAAATTCTCTGCCGTAGTAAATATCAAACTGTCAGAGTATTGGTGGGGGTAGGAGGTACTTGAAATGGGAGCGGATTCGAGTCATGGTGGGATGGGGGCGGAAAGAGAGACAAACTGCATGCCAACAAGTGTCATGCCATGAAATATAATGACCTCTTTTCAAGGGTCTTAGAAGGCGGTATAAATTTTCAATTAATTTTCAAAGTTTCTCATATCATAGCAAGTCAATCCAGTTACCTAGATATACTCACAAAAGGTCATATGAATTGAAAGCAAATTGTATTGTATTATATTAAAGTATAGGATATAGTTGTAAACTATCAACCTAACTATATTTTACAAGCACTGGCTACTAAGGCCTTCGGCTTAGACGAAAACTACATCCATACACTAGCCTGGGATTCGAACCCGGATCCTCGTTGTTCAGTTGACTAAATGACTAGGCCACTTAGACAACTCATCTACCGAGGACTGCATGAAAGAAAATATTTCAGTCGAATAGTAACAATATTGCTGCGAGCTTGAAAATTATTTGAATAAAAAGTTTTAAAAATTATCGTGTTGGTGCTTGAGACAAAAATTAAAAAATAGATAAAATCCTTACATGAAAAACACGCGAATTTTAAAAAATATATAACAATAAATTTTTAAGTCCAGTCCTTGTAAAACAGGAAACAGATTTATTCCTTTACATGAAAATTACATACATATGT
Organism: Drosophila willistoni; assembly: GCF_018902025.1. Lineage (NCBI taxonomy): Eukaryota > Metazoa > Arthropoda > Insecta > Diptera > Drosophilidae > Drosophila > Drosophila willistoni. The sequence continues at coordinate 43,730 of NW_025814140.1, read as the reverse complement.
CAATTTCAAAAAGTTACAAGTGGGGAATATTGTCCCTTTGGCCACACTTAATACATATAAAATTATACATATAAAATTCTACATCAAAATTAACTACTCAGCCATCTTCAGAGCTATCGGGTTGAAATTTTTTTTTTGTGGTTTTTTATTACCCGGGAAAAATAAAGTATGAAAACCATTACGATCGGACCACTATATCATATAGCTCTAGAAGAACTAGAAGAAACATTTTCATAAAAATTGGAGTATGCTATGAAATTTACATATGTGATAATATTGGAAAACCCCAGATCCCAAAATTTGAATGTGATCGGATAAATATAACACAAGTTACAGTCAATATAATAATCGGCTCTGCTCCCAGCTCTGCCGGCAGCGCTGCTTGCTGTCTACTACGTCTTTCGTCATCAACAGAGTACATGCATACACACACAGACGCAACGCTACGCAACAACAAATTGTAAAATAGAGAGTAAAATTGTTTTGTTTGTATATTGATGAATTGAATTGAGTTGCAGAAAACAAACATGTAAAATTATTATTACCAAGGACTGCAAGGGTATATAAACTTTGCCATAGCCGATGTTAGCTTAAATATTTTATGTTACATTACATCAAAATTAAAAACACATTCCATAAAAAATGGTTAAAGGTTACGAAACATATACGTAGTCCTTTATATCATACCATTGTGCTTTGTAATGTCCTTTCGGCCAAAGTTACGAAGTACATATAAACCTCTACATCAAAATTAAGTCCCACAAAAATAAATTCTTTTATTTGGAAATTAGGCGAAATTGTAAAAATAAATTCTTTTATTTGGAAATTTGGCTAAATTTTAAAATATCCTGTAACCCGTATCCTGTAAGCGTACCAGTCATATCCAAGATTATGTGCAGCACGCAAGGCGACAGACCGTCAGCGCAGATTCTAGGATTGTAGGATGCTCACAGGCATGCTCATCGGACACACAGCTCATGTGAAGGACTGCAGAAAATGAAAGGTTGCGGATGTTCCAGAAACGCTTGTACACCTGTGTAGCCCTGGCAGCGATGAGGCTTAGGTACCTAGGAGTCCATCTGCGGACTGCAGCCAAGCGAACAATATACCAACTCTTGACATTCGTCTGACACCCATATCCTGTAGTCGGTCTATGTGGGATGTTCCGGATGTTCAAGAAACGCTTAGACACTTCCTGTGCAGCCTTGGTAACGAGGCATAGGTAACCCATCTAAGAAATCGCTTCAGGATGCAGCCAAGCGAACAATTTATCAACTCTTGATGTCCTGTCAGATATAAGCCCACGCCCCCGCACCCCACGGACGAAAATCTATCTGTGGATGGCCTGCTTAAACTAACCTAACCTATATCTAGAAAATCTAACCGTTATATTTAACAATTGCAAAGTATTAACTTCTTTACATCAAAATTAAGTGAAAACCCAAAGGGCCGAGGCTAGCTTCGACCGCGTCAAAGTTTGTATACCCTTGCAACTTTTTTGGTAACTCTTTCCTTACCTATAGCCATCAAAGTGGAAAAACGTTTTATCTAAAAAAGCTGTTTCCGAAAGAACGGCCTACAATCTTAGCATAGCAAATAACGACGATATTGATCAAAGTCACTGTTTTCCACCGATCGTTCCTATGGGAGCTATATGATATAGTTACCCGATCTTTATCAAATTCGGCACAGACATTAATAGATATATTTAACTAACAAATGTTTAATTTCAAAGCAATCGCGTCAAAAGTAACAAAGTTATTGACAAAAGTTACTGTTTTCGACCGATCCTTCCTATGGGAGCTATATGATATAGTCACCCGATCTTGATCAAATTTGGCATAGTCGTTTATATGTGTAATAAACTTATCAATATTAAATTTCACGACAATAGCTCAGAAAATAACGAAGTTATGGAGAAAAGTCACTGTTCGTGACTTTGCCGCTTGTATGGGAGCTAAATGATATAGTGGTCCGATCCGGCTGAATCCGAGATATACAACCCCTGCGGTATATACAAGCCTTCATGCAAAATATAAACTCTGTAGCTCTAACGGTCTAGGAGGAGTTTGCGTTGATCCAGACGGACGGACAGCCGGACAGACGGACAGATGGAGGGACGGACAGATGGACGGACGGACGGACGGACGTACGGACGGACACGGCTATATGAACTCGTCTCTTCATGCTGATCAAGAATATATATACTTTATATGGTCGGAGATGCTTCCTTCTATGCGTTGCACACTTCTGACCAAAATTAATATACCCTTTTTGCAAGGGTATATCAAACGATTCTTCATCAAAATTACACAAAAGCACAAAAATCGGGAAGTAATTTTTTTATTAAAAATTAAACTTAGTGTACGTTAAAATTTCAGAATTTAAAAATTTAAGTTTATGGTGTTTCGTGGTTGTTTTGTTTTAAAAATATCTCTATATAGTCATATATCCAACTCCAATACCCAATAACATATAAATATTTTGCCCCCTAAAATTCATAACGTTAAAGTAAACCGTTTTTATAAACAATTGTCCCCCTCAAAACCATAAAATTAACATAAACAATTAAACACTTGAAATAATAATTGTTCCCCTAACAACTAAAAGCGTGAGAACGCTAACTCAGCAATTAAAATCGGACCAATCAAATCATCGAAATATCAATCACGCCACCAAAGGGCTCCCAAATTTAGCTTATAAATATAACCATAAGACATTTTTGTAACCAGTTCTAAGTTTTCATTCAAATAATAAAGTACGTTGCTTTTAACTCACAAACCATATCTTTTTTTTCCTTATTGGGAAAATTTGATATTTAATTGGCGCAGTCGGTAGGATTGGAAAAAAGTAATTCCATCCGTGTTACATATAGAATTGTTATCCGTGTGTTACATAGAATTGGTGAATAATCACTGTAGTGAACTGTTATTCTATCCGTGCGACGCGTAGAATTGTTATCCGTGCGTTACATAGAATTAGTGAATAATCACTATAAAATAAATTTCCGATCCGACATCAAGAACTTACGGGTAGTGCTCAAAAGTCTAAAACAGTGAAAAATATTTTCTGCCAACTGTGCGCGGAAATATCAACTGTGTGTTGCAACCAAAAAAAAAAAATATTTACGCCAACTGTGCGCGAAAATATTAACTGTGTGTTACAACCATTAAATCCAATTGAGGAACAAAAACGCCAACTTGTGTGCGAACAAAAAACCAAAATCCAAAATAAAACATAACCAAAACCCAGAAAATTAACAAAACAAAACACCACAAAAAGCCCAGAAGATCAACAAAACAAAACATCACTAAAACCCAGAAAATCAAAAAAAATAAAACACCACTAAAACAAAAAAAGAAGAAATAAAATGGCTGTAGAACTCACCGAAGCCCACCTTAATCAAGCACTGTCTTCGTTAAGACATATTGTTCAGTGCAATCGAGATGCAGCTCACTGGAGAAGCACAACGGCTCTCACAAATTGGACAAGCCAACACCTGGCCGGAACTAAGGACACTCCTCATCAATGAATTAAAGACGCAGTCCCCCTGTGAGGAACTTCTTCGACGCCTCTACAACACCAACTATGCAGGAAATCTTCATAAGTTTGTAACAGAATTAGAAGATAAGTCCTATATTATCACAAACAAATTAAGTCTAGAAAACGATGCAAATAACACCGCTCTTTATACAAATGCTTTAAATAACACTATAAAAGACGTAATAAACAAAAAATTACCCGATAGATTATTTATGACGTTAGCTAGATACGATATAACCACAGTCAGCAAATTGAAGCAAGTAGCTCAAAGAGAAGGGTTATACGAGAATAGTATAACAGAAATCAGAAAATCCAATCAAAGCCAAAATCAGAATCAAAAAGGTGGAAAATCTTTTGTACCCAATAGTACAACTCCGTCTCAAACAAAACAATCAGATACAACACAAAACCAAATACTATTCCAAGAATTTCAACAAAAATTAAATATTGACAGGGCTCAAAATCCAATGAATAGTCAACAGCAAAACAACTATTCAAAGAATAATGTAGCAAACCAGCCTACAAAAAGGCAAAGAGAAAGTAATAGTGGAATTAGCAAAATGGACACATCCGAAAATTTCCATCAGAATGCCTCGGATCAATCGGAAGAAGAGATAGAGACAAGTCCTTCATCAGAATAATGATGAACAATAAACCTTTGAGATGTGTAGTCGACTCAGGCTCTTCAATTAATATAATGTCCGAAAACTTTTTTAATTTCAAAACCTATTTAGGAGATTCCAAAATTCACATGATTGAAGGAGCAGTAGAACTAAAAGAAATCATTTTCCTTGCTCCCAGCAAACTTTGTCCGACAGAACAAAAATTTAAAATCCATAAATTTTCAAATAAATACGACATTTTGATAGGCAGAACTTTCCTAAAAGCCTGCAAAGCACAAATAAATTATGAAGAAGAATACGCAAAATTAGGAAACTGTACATTTTATTTTAGAGATGTTGAAGAAATAGAAGAAGAACAAAACATAGAAGTTTTGGACCCACCCACAGAAAGGGACCCGGAAACAAATTTTGCGATTGAAAACGAAATAATAGAAAGCAATGAGTATAGACTCGACCATTTAAACAACGAAGAAACTCAAAAACTAAAAAAGGTCTTGTACGAATTCAGTGACATTCAGTACCGCGAAGGTGAAAATTTGACTTTCACGAGTACAATAAAGCAATCTATTCATACAAAACATGAGGACCCAATCTATAAACGACCATACAAATATCCCCAAACATTCGATATGGAAGTCAACAAACAAATAAATGAAATGATTGAACAGGGTATCATTCGAAAATCGAATTCCCCCTACTGTTCACCCATTTGGATCGTTCCAAAAAAAGGAGATGCTTCCAAGAAACAAAAATTCATATTAGTCATTGACTATCGAAATCTAAATGAAGTCACAATAGATGACAAATTTCCAATTCCAGTCATGGACGAAATTCTCGACAAACTGGGAAAATGCCAATACTTTTCCACCATTGATATAGCTAAGGGATTTCATCAAATTCAAATCGATCCTGAATCTATTGCAAAAACAGCTTTCTCAACTAAACATGGCCATTACGAATACACACGTATGCCATTTGGTCTTAAAAATGCCCCGGCAACATTCCAAAGATGCATGAATAATCTTTTGGAAGACCTTATTTATAAGGATGGCCTTGTTTATCTGGATGACAACATTGTATACTCCACTTCATTGGAGGAACACATACTATCACTCAGAAAGGTATTAAACAAACTAAGAGAAGCTAATCTTAAACTCCAACTCGACAAATCCGAATTTATGAAAAAGGAAACAGCATTCCTTGGTCATATAATAACAACAGAAGGTATAAAACCTAACCCAGATAAAGTCAAAGCAATTCAAAAATTTCCGATACCCAAAACTCCAAAAGAAATTAAATCATTCTTAGGATTATGCGGATTCTTCCGGAAATTAATATCCAACTTTGGACATATTGCAAAACCTTTAACTCTAGGATTAAAGAAAGGAGCTAAAATAAATATAAACGACTCAAATTATATTTCATCCTTCGAAAAATTAAAATATCTCCTTATGAATGATCCTATACTTGCATATCCCGATTTCAAAAAACCATTTTTACAAACATAAAAATAACATACAAAGAAATGACCAATGCTTACGCAAGGGATATAATCATAAGATATCTTTGCAGTAAGAACACTGTACTATATTTTCATAATGAACAAGATTTTCCCATATTTCAACAAGCCTTTATCGAAATAATACAACCAGAGGACCTTCAACCGTTTGCACAATTTAAAGAAATAATCCTAAAACAACATAAAGAATTATTACATCCAGGAACTGAAAAAACGATTAATTTGTTTAAAGAAAAATATTATTTTCCCGATTTTTAAAACCTAATTGAAAACATTATTAATGAATGCTCAGTATGCAATATCGCAAAGACAGAAAATAGAAATACAAAACTAACTTTTGAAATAACACCAGAACTTTTTAATATCAGAGAAAAATACGTCATGGACTTTTACATGATCGACAATTTACAATTCCTTTCATGCATTGACATTTACTCGAAATTTGCAACACTTGTAGAAGTAAAGTCTAGAGATTGGTTAGAAGCCAAGAGAGCAATTATGAAAGTATTCACTGAAATGGGCAAACCAATAGAAATAAAATCAGACAAAGATTCAGCATTTCTGTGTATAGCACTAAAAAATTGGCTACAAGAAGAAAATGTAAAGTTAGAAATCACATCAAGTAAAAACGGCAACTCAGATGTAGAAGGATTCCATAAAACAGTAAATGAAAAACTCAGAATTATAAATAGTGAAAATGACATCGAAAATAAATTACTTAAATTTGAAAAAATTCTCTACGTATACAACCATAAGACGAGACATAAAACAACTAACCGAACACCAGCGGACATTTTTATATATGCAGGATCCCCCGACTATCATACCCAAACAAAAAAAATACATCAAATAAACAATTTAAATGAAGATAGACACGACTTCGAAATCGACACTAGATTTAAACAAGCACCATTAGTAAAGTCAAAAACGACAAATCCATTCAAAAAGACAGGAGAAATAAATCAGTTAGACGAGAAACATTTTGAAGAAAGAAATAGAGGACAAAAAGTTACACACTACAAATCAAAATTCAAGAAGAAAAAGAAAGTTAATAAAAGCAAATACGACAATTAATTAATTACAGGTCAACAACTCAAGATGAATTTTTTATGCGTCATGCTATTCTTAACATTAAAATCAACTTGCAGTCAATCCATTGACATAAACCCAGTAAAAGCACCAAACGGTTACTTAATATTTAAAACAGGAACCATGGACTTACCGACAAACTTTGAATATCATTATTTAAAAGTGAATATAACTCTAATAGACATTACATATAATAATTTAATGCAACAAGCACAAGAATTTAAAAACCTTATCCATATTCAATACTTAACAGAAAAACTAAGTAGGGAAATTAATGGAATACACATTGTAAAACGTAATAAACGAGGACTAATTAACGGAATTGGTTCAATATACAAATATCTTTTTGGTACTCTTGATCAGGAAGATAAAGATGAATTAGAAGAAAAAATAAATAATCTTGAAAGCAATAGCGTACAAGCAAACGAACTAAATTACGTAATAGACACTGTTAATAAAGTTTTAGAAGTAATAAACAACCTCAGGGAAGAAAAAGAAAAATCAGTAAGATTAGAAGTTCTAATCTTTAATTTTGAGCATTTCACAGACTAGGAATTTTCAACCCAAAACTTCTAAAACATAATCACTTAAGTCATGTTAATTCGGAAAAACTATTGAATACAAAAACTTCCACCTGGCTTAAACCAAGTTCAAACGAGATATTTTTCATTTCAAACATTCCTCAAGAAATAATAGAAACCCCTATCTTTGAGATACTTCCTTATCCAGACAAGAATAAAAATATTTTGACAGAAAATTCATACGATAAATACTATTTTAATAACAACACTTTGTTCAATAAAAACACAAAACAAATAGAAACTAACGAATGTATAATAGGCATTTTAAATCAAATCCCAACCACTTATAAATACACTAAGACATATAAGAATTTTCAAACTAATTACATTGAACCAAACATAATTGTAACATGGAATCTACCAAAAACCAAACTTAATCAAAATTGCGTAAACAACGAATTAATAATAGAAGGCAATAACATAATAAAAATTTACGATTGTGCCTTACAACTAAACGAAATATCAATAATAAATTCATTGCTTGACTATAGCCAAAGCATTTATGTAACAAACAATATCACCAGGCTAGAACCTATTTCCTTTATCCAAACAAAAGAGATAATTAACGAACATACGAAATATTATACTGCATTTCAAACTATTACATTAACCACTTTTATACTTACTATAATAAGTTTGATTATATACTTAATCTATAAGTTTAAGGCAATGCCACAAAAATAATAATAATTAAGCATTTTCGATCAAATAACAATCGTGGTCCCACAGACATAATCGAAACCCCAATTGTTGAAAAAATTGAGTCCCAAATTATAAACAAAATTGATACTCCAATATTTACAGCTGAGAAAAACCCCTCGCTATATCCCAATGTATCCGCCTGAGGACAGGCTATTTTCTTTAGGATAGGGGAGTCATATATCCAACTCCAATACCCAATAACATATAAATATTTCGCCCCCTAAAATTCATAACGTTAAAGTAAACATCCGTTTTTATAAACAATTGTCCCCCTCAAAACCAAAGCGTATGAACGCTAATCCATAAAATTAACATAAACAATTGAACACTTGAAATAATAATTGTCCCCCTAACAACCAAAGCGTGAGAACGCTAACTCAGCAATTAAAATCGGACCAATCAAATCATCGAAATATCAATCACGCCACCAAAGGGCTCCCAAATTTAGCTTATAAATATAACCATAAGACATTTTTGTAACCAGTTCTAAGTTTTCATTCAAATAATAAAGTACGTTGCTTTTAACTCACAAAACATATCTTTTTTTTCCTTATTGGGAAAATTGGATATTTAATTATATCCCGTTTATATAAGTTGTTGGAGGAGACGTCATTGTTAACTTAGATTTGTATATATTAAAATTTCTTATATTATTTGTTTAAGATTATCGGAATTTCTACCACTGTATTTACATTAACATGTTCTAAAAGCTTCTGTTACATGGCTCATGAAGAGCTTCTAACTCATAAAAACGAAATATAAAAAGACTTCTTTCTGGAATTCGAAGAGGAGAAGACTTAATTTTCCTCACTCCACTCCACATGCTATTGAGCATTGGAGTTTTGTACCATCTGCAACTGGGCAGATCAAACATTAGTGTTTCTTAAAAACGCGAACTAAATTCAAACTTCGAAACCGCGTCTGCGACATTCATACAACATTCAAACATCGTTTCGAAAACAAGGTATTATAAGAATATAGGCATATCATAAGAATCCGGATACCTATGAGACTTTCCGATGCGCAATAGAAACACGTGACGAATTGCCCAGCCCTGATATTTTGCGTGTGAAGATATTGGAAGGGTCAGAAGCACGCCAAGCCAAAAAAGCGCGCGAAGAGCAGAGTGCGTTATATGTCAACCGCCGCAAAGGCAACGACAGAGAGGGAAGCACGAAAAGAGACACACGAAAATGTTTTGCGTGTGACAAGATCGGACATTTCGCTCGTAACTGTCCAACTAAAGCGAGACCGCATGCAAAGAAAGAGAGAGAAGATCCAAAAGAGAACAAAAAGCAAATGAAGAACGAAGCAATCAACATTGCAGAATGTGCGTACAATGCGGAGAGAAAAAGTAACTTGTGGTGTCTAGACAGTGGCTGTACCGCACATATGAGTTCCAACAAAAATGCATTTGATCAAGTACAAGGTATTGATAAGACATTGCATTTGGCCAACAACAACACCGCAGAGGTGAAAGGCGTCGGCAAGATTAACATTGAAGTGAAAGAGAAGCATATTGGAAGAGTCAGAAGCACGCCAAGCCAAAAAAGCGCGCGAAGAGCAGAGTGCGTTATATGTCAACCGCCGCAAAGGCAACGACAGAGAGGGAAGCACGAAAAGAGACACACGAAAATGTTTTGCGTGTGACAAGATCGGACATTTCGCTCGTAACTGTCCAACTAAAGCGAGACCGCATGCAAAGAAAGAGAGAGAAGATCCAAAAGAGAACAAAAAGCAAATGAAGAACGAAGCAATCAACATTGTAGAATGTGCGTACAATGCGGAGAGAAAAAGTAACTTGTGGTGTCTAGACAGTGGCTGTACCGCACATATGAGTTCCAACAAAAATGCATTTGATCAAGTACAAGGTATTGATAAGACATTGCATTTGGCCAACAACAACACCGCAGAGGTGAAAGGCGTCGGCAAGATTAACATTGAAGTAATGGAATTACCTTAAAAGAAGTTTTGTATGTGTCTGACCTACGACAAAATCTGCTTTCGGTATCTAGAATTACCAACAAGGGATATGAAGTTATATTTCGTAAGGATGAAGCAGTTATTATGAAAAATAATAATCAAGTTTGGTTTCGAGCTCAGAGATACGGGAATCTGTATTACGTTAATACCGAAGAACACGAATCAAATAATGTGTGTGACGATGGAAATGAAATAAATCTATGGCATTACCGTATGGGTCATCTGAACGAGGTTGAGCTGAAGTGTTTAGCCAAAGCCGGAAAGGTACATGGTATGAACATAAAGAAGAATGCAAAACTATCGAAGTGTGAGATTTGCATAAGTGAAAAGCAGGCAGCAAATGCCTACAAGAGCTCGACGGTGAAAAGGTCAAAGCAGACATTGGAGATTGTGCACAGCGACCTATGCGGACCGATGCGTACCCAGTCTATGAGTGGATATAAGTATTTTATCACATTCACAGATGATATTTCCAGATATTGTTCAGTTTATTTTCTCTAGCAAAAATCAGAAGTTTTCGAAGTATTTAAATCATATAAATCTTTCGTTGAGAATGTTACAAGTCACAAGATAAAGATGTTACAGACGGAATATCGAAACAAGGGATTCGATGAGTACTTGAACAAGCATGGAATTGGCCGATGACTCACTGTGCCCCACACACCCCAGCAGAATGGTATAGCTGAAAGACAAAATCGTACACTGGTAGAGATGGCCAGGTGTATGATGAAGCAAGCCGGCGCTCCACCATCATTTTGGTCAGAGGCAATTAACACGGCGTGCTATATCAGAAATAGATGTCCCACAAAAGGATTATCTGGAGAGTTGCCATACACGTATTGGACTGCAAAAGTTCCGAGTGTGAGACACATGCGTACTTTTGGCACAAAAGCGTATGCACTAATGAAGGGCAAAAACAAGGGCAAGTTCGAGTCACGATCGGAGGAATGTATATTATTGGGATATTCATCAGAGTCGAAAGCCTATCGACTGTACCAACCAAAACGCGTGAGATTTTAATAAGCAATGATGTTAAATTTATGAACATTTCAGGATTCAAAAGCGAATTTCAAGAATTCTATGACGAGCCAGAAAATGGCGTAGATATTCCACTAGGCGACCAAGTGGATGAGACTGAGAGAAGTTCATCAAGCGACGAGGATACCGAAGAGGTATTTCAACGTGAGCGACGTGGTAGAGAACGACCAAAGCTTATGAGAACCGGTCAGTGTGGTAGGCCAAGCAAAATATATCAACAAGGAAGAAATGTTTCGGCAGACGAACACATTGATTAACAGGATGAACTAGACTCAGCTGAGGATATATTCGAGGAGTGCGAAATGGAAGCCCAAGGAAGGACAAGAGATGGAAGATGAGTTTATGGCTCAAATTCTCAACAAGACCTGGGAAATTGTTGAGCGGCCCAAAGGCCGAAAGGTGATTGGAAACAAAATGGTGTTCCAAACAAAGAACAACGGCACTCCAACAGGACGAAAGAAGGCGTGTTAAGTTGCAAAGGGTTATGCACAAAAACCAGGAGAGGACTTTCACGAAACGTATTCGCCTGTGGCGCGATTTACATCGGTTAGACTGCTAGCGGCCTTATCAGCTGAATATGACATGGAGATCCATAAAATGGATGTGGTCACAGCATACCTCAACGGTGAACTGGAAGAGAAGGTATACATGGATATTCTAGAAGAGTTTGACGAGTTTATGCAAAAGGTGAACTCTGGAGCTCCTATGGGATCGAATCAACAACGACCCGACGCAGAGTATAAGAGGGCAGCAAATCAATGGCACAAAGCTGTAACCCAGATGCGAGATCCCGTGTGTCTAATAAGAAGAGCTCTATATGGACTACGCCAGTCCGGACTACAATAGTATTGTAAACTGACAACGAAGCTGCAAGAAATCGGACTAGAGGCCACCGGACCCCTGCCTGTTTGTGAAAATGATAAAAGGAAAACTTTTGATCGTCACGATTTATGTTGATGATTTGCTAATAGCATCAAATCATCCAGAATGGTTGCGGCAAACGAAGGAGCATCTTAATAAGACTTTTAAGATAAAGGACTTTGGCGCAGTGAAGACTTGTTTGGGCATAGAATTTAAACAGAACAAAGAGCAGCAGAGCGTCTTTCTATCCCAAGAGAAGTACATCGATGCCATATTGAAAAGATATGGCATGACAGATTGCAAGCCGGCGATGACACCTAAAGAGGCAAAATCAGCATTGCGGAGCCCGGCTGAATCTAATGAAGACGAGATGGGAAAGTATCCTTATCAAAAATTAATAGGTTCTTTAATGTTTCTTTCAGTAACCACTCGTCCTGACATAGCGTATGCAGTGAGTTTCTTGAGTCAGTTCAACTCAAATTACACAGCTGATCACTGGAAGGCATCAGAACGCATTTTACGTTATCTTCAAGGCACAAAGATGACCGGACTTCTGTTCAGGAAGACAGGAGATGATCTTTTTGGCATGGTCGATGCAGATTGGGGTGGCAATTTAACGGACCGCCGCTCCTACTCTGGCCAAGCGTTTATATTGGCTGGTGCCGCCATAAGCTGGGAGGCACGAAAGCAACGTACTGTTGCATTGTCTAGTACGGAATCAGAAAACTTGGCAATGTTAGAGGCAGTAAAGGAGGCTCTATACCTGAAGGCCCTACTAAACAGAATTGGTATAGAATGTGGATCTGTGCGCATTTTCAACGATAATCAAAGCGCACAACATATGGTCAAAGGGTTTGGATTCCCTCCACGTACAAAACATATTGACGTGCGTCACCACTTCATTCAAGCGATGTATAAGAGTGGTGATATTTCCGTGGAGTATATGCCTACGGAACTAATGGCGGCGGATGTCCTAACGAAGGGTTTAAGCGGCAAGAAACATAATGAATGTATCATTTCATAAGGAATTAGCTGTAATTAAAATTGCAACTTTGTGGGGGTGTGTTCGATATTAGCGCCAGCTGTTTATATCAAAGTGGCAATTGTAATTGTGTACATTATGTGTACCCGGAATGAATCCAGATCATGTACATCCCCTCTTAGTCAAAGAATCTTCTTTGATCCAAGAAGAGGTCGGGTTCAGCCTATATAGGTAGTTTCTCTCGCAGTCCCTAATCATCAAATGGCTAGCAAACAGTTTTTGGGGCGGTTCTTTGGACCAGCATTACTCAATACACCCGTAGTACATAAAATAAAAGAAAGAACCTAGAGCACGAATATTACACAATTATTTAACCAAAAGAGATGAACTAGAAGGATAGAGAAAAAGGGTATATTAGTATCGCACGAATATGGAAGCTATGAGGATGTTATTATAGCTTCGCGTCTAAACCCCCCCAACCAATGATTTTCCTTTCGCAATATTCTGGAAAATCCCAATATAATTCAGCTCACCGCTCACATTTTGCTACAAGAAAGATCACATAACTTTTACTCAGTCAAGGGCGATTCTTAATATCGTTTTAATTTTCCAACAATGATTGACAATTTTCTCTTTTCTTTAATATTTTGTTTTAGCTTTACGGTACTTGAGAGAGTTTTTCTTATTTGCTGATTATTTGACACTGAACTCGCTTTCTTTTTGCATACAAACAGGGAAATACCAGAACGATCATGATTTATGTCAAGAACTTACGACTTACCCATCCGTCCGGTCCGTCGAAGGCCTTCGTCGTACGCTGGATGATGCTTAGAAATAAAATGTTAGGTTAAATCAAGCGTCTGGCATTCCTATGCAACAAATTCTGTCTAAGGGACTCTCAATCCGCAACGAAGAAACTTCTCTGCCCGTATCCGATTCGGGCGGCTACTCCAAGCTGGTTGACTTTATCGAAATGTCTCCGTGCCCTTCACGGAGTGCAGCTCAAACGCCCAGTTCTCGGAATTCAAATATAAAATTCCTTGCTTAGGCTTTCAGCATCCAATTTAAGTATGGCTAGGTTTTCCAAAGAACTTATAAGAAACTTCCAAAGATTTAAATATCCACAAAAAAATTATCTTACGATAATAAGATTCACAAATCTTTATAATAGTTGCTGTGCTAGATGCTCCAGATTAATAGTTAATTAATAATTTGGCTTGATGGCCAAGAAAATTTCAGATTTAAATTTTTATATTTTTTTCTGGAGGAGCAGCGTGGTTTAGGCGTGGGGTTCCCCTTCATGAGCTCTTTTGATAACTTCTTTTGCCAAACTTTGTGGGATCCATAATTTCCAATTATTGACTTGGCTGGACTCTGTTCCATCATCATGTTCCGTGCGTATATTAACAAATTGATCTATTATTTTCAAATCTGGGTATCTTTCCTCCTGTTCTTTCTTTCTGTTTCCTGATCTTTTTCAATTTTCTGTCTTCGTTGTTGATACTCTTCGTCATTAAAACTAGAAGAGTTCAAATCGACTAAGGGGCGAAGTTCTTCCAAAGCACACAAATCCTCTGAAAACATTCTGGACAAGGCTTCGGGTACTACATTATCTTGACCTCGTCGGTGACTTACTTCAAACTTATAACCTTGCAGCTTCATGGCCCATCTCGCGAGTCTTCCTTTCAAATCTGACTGTCGCATCAACCAAACTAAACTGGCGTGGTCGGTTATGACTTCGAATTCCTGTAGTTGCAGATAGCAGCGGAAGCTTGGCTTCCAAAGCAGCCAAGCACTCGCGTTCTGTTACGCTATAGTTTCGTTGAGCTGTTGTTAACTTCTTCGACTTAAATGCTATAGGCTTCTCAGCTTCTTCTTCGTCCAATTGTACCAACATTGCTGCGATGCCATAGTTGCTTGCATCACAATGCACGAAGAATTTCTTGTTGAAGTCTGGATTGATCAAGATCGGTGCCGAGGTAAGCTTTTCCTTAAGTTTTTCAAAGGCAATTTGAGGTTCCTGTGTCCATAAAAATTTTGTTTTCTTAGTTAGCAAGTGGGTTATCGGAAATGTAATATCAGAAAAATTATCAATGAATCTACGATACCAACCAACAACACCCAAGAAACCTCTGGTTTGCTTTATCGTTTTCGGAATTGGCCAAGTCTTTATTGTTTCTATTTTGGCAGGGTCTGTTTAAATTCCTCCTCTTCCTATAATATAGCCCAGATATGGCACTTCTGTAACACAAAACTTTGTCTTTTCTATATTTAAAGTTAGATTTGCCTTTCTAAATTGCTGAGACATACGAATCAGAATTTCCAAATGAGTATCAAAGTCTTCTGACACCACACAGAGATCGTCTAGGTATCCGAACACACAGTATTTCAGATCTGGTAGAATTAGATCGTCTATCAATCATACCATGGTTTGCGAAGCGTTGCATAATCCGAATGGCATTACAGTGAACTGGTACAAGGGGCGGCCGGGTATCATGCAAGCTATTATGGGTTTGGATTTTTCTGAAAGGGCAATTTGCCAGTAGGCATCTTTTAAATCAATTTTTGTTATAAAGTTTGCTTTGGGCAGTCGCGCGAAAATTCCATCTATGCTTTGCAGCGGATATGCGTCTTTTTTGGTGACTTCATTTATTTTTCTTGCATCCAAACATAATCGCACTTTTCCGGGTTTTACAATCAGACGCATAGGAGAACTCCAAAGACTATTGGCTCTCTCGATCACTCCCATTTCCAACATTCGGTCGATTTCTTTATACATCAACTTTTCAACCGCTGGCGACACAGGATAGAAGCGTTGTTTGATTGGAGTTGCCTCTTTGATCTCTATGTCATGAACAATAAGTGGAGTTCGGCCTAATCCCTGTTGTTTAAAATCCGGAAACAATTGAATAACATCGTTTAATCTTTTTTGTTGCTCTGGGGTTAATAAACATTTCTTTTCGTCATCAATCGAGTGAATATTTTTATCTAATCTGGGAGTCTTACAACGGTATGAAAATTCTGGACATAACTCAAAAGATTTCCAGAAATCGATTCCTAAAATAACTCGTTTCGCTAATGACGGGATAATAAAAAGAGAAAGATGTTTTCGCTTGCTTTCGTATTGCACCTCTGTTCTTATTATTCCTGTAACTGGATGTCTTTTCCCATCTTGCTGCTAAATCTGATCCGATACAACTGATATTGGCTATAGTATCCAATAGACCAAGCTCAGAAAATTCGAGAAACTTTACTGGAGCGTTGAAACGGCCATCTGCGGCTTCGTTAATCATAGACGCTATTATTCGTCTTTGGGCATCTTTTACTTTCTTCCAAAAGCGACGCAGACGTTCGCTTGAGCGACTTCTAATAAACTGGCAAGTTGCTACCTCCTGTGCAAATATTTTATCTCGAATCGCTAAATAGTTTTGCAGCCGTTGATGGTATGGTAGTCTGGGATACGGCTGAATTTTATTTTCTTGCCGATTCATACCGGTATAATCTGTCAATTCTGTTGTTTGTCGCTGTATTATTCTTGACATCTACTGAGGGTCCACTCGATTGCGACGGAATGATGGGCCCTGATTGGAGTTTTTCGAACGGGATAGGCATATATCACATTGTGGTTTGTAGACATTTTTCTTTCCACATCCGTAGCAGAAAATGCGGCGCTCTTCTAAGCACATGTCCCATCTGTGTCCTTCGATGTCACAATTCCAACAAATGTATTTCTTTTCCTTGACTTGAATTGCATTTAACTCCGGTTGAATATCTACTTCCTCTGGATTTTCGTCTGTCTCTTCGAGTAAAGCGATATTCTTCCTAACATTTGTATACTTCGTAATGCGTTTTCCTGATTCTTCACGTAGAAATTACTCTCGGCGGTGCACCAACTGGCGAAGTTTAGATACAGATTCAATTGGAACGTATAATAAAGCTTCTCGTACTTCTGAAATCATGTTTCTTTGTAGTTGATGTACGAGTCGTTTTTCCTCCAAAGGTATTACCAATCTCGATATCAAAGTCATTACGTCTTCATAGTAAACATAAAATGCTTCACCATTCCTTTGTTTTCGGTTACGTATTTCTTCAAGAATCAAATCATCATCCTTAAAATCGTCGTATTCTTGTTTTAAATCCATACAAAACTCTTCCCAAATAACTTCGTCATGTTCTTTTCGATAGCGCCAATACCATTCATTGGCTCTTCCGGTTAATAGTAGGTGCAAATTTCTGCACACCGGTGTAAAATCACCCTGAAAGTTGTCTACAGTTAATGCTTTTATTCTGTATAGAAACTATGATACTGTTTAGGAGACGCATCAAATTGAATACCTCAACTTTGTACTAATTGGGCGGCTTTTCCAGGATTAATACAATGGTATGATATTGAATCTGATCTTGGGGTTGGAACGCGATGCTCATCGTGGTTGCTAGATCGCCCAACTGAATTATTTAAATTCAAATTTCCCAATCTCTGATCAATTAAATATTCCATTCTCTCAAAAATTGAATTAACATTTATCTCAGCTGCTCGATTTGAAATTGATTGTCGCTGTGACCGAGCTGTGATTGAGCTCTTGTATTATGGGTCTTATTGTTTTTATTACTTATGGGACCCTCGGCTTGATCTGACATTATAAATTGGACTAAATCTTTCTGGTGGCATAACTTCTTACAAAAATTACATTCCTGATAACATTCTTGTTGGCCTTACACAATTTTAAGAATGTTGGCCCTGTTATCCACATGCTTGTTTGCAGCTCTGATGTCCGACAACCACGAGAAACAATGCCTGGTGGATTCTTGGTAGAAGGGACGTGCTTCCATATTATTTCTTCCGTGTGTTGTTGTAACTCTGATACTCTCTTTGCTACAAAACAATTTCGTGTTGTTGCATGAAGTTTCATCCATTGGAAAACGACTGAGCAACAATGCTTCGCACAGTTCTAACTTAGGCAATGACTGGGTCTTGGTAGGTGCTATCTTTCGCAACGAGTAAAGTGGCTTTGACTCCACTCTTGAGTTCTGATCGAAAATAACGACAGCATACGTCTTTGATATGTTCACATATCGTGGTATTTGTAGATTTAATAAGTCCTTAAGATCCTGTAAAAGTTCTTTCCATCTTTACTTAATTTGACCATCGACAGGCCCATCCCAAGGTTAGCGTTCATACGCTTTGGTTTTGAGGGGGACAATTGTTTATAAAAGCGGATGTTTACTTTAACGCTATGAATTTTAGGGGGCGAAATATTTATATGTTATTGGGTATTGGAGTTGGATATATGACTATATATTAGCCGACAATGTTTGGCTACTATAGAACAGTTTCGAGAGCTTGGTAAGAAGTCCTCTTACATTTTGATAATGAATGCAAAGTCTCGACATTATAGCAGTCCTCGGTAGATGAGTTGTCTAAGTGGCCCAGTCATTTAGTCAACTGAACAACGAGGATCCGGGTTCGAATCCCAGGCTAGTGTATGGATGTAGTTTTCGTCTAAACCGAAGGCCTTAGTTGCCAGTGCTTGGAAATTTTAGTTATGTTGATATTTTACAACTATATCCTACACTTTAATAATAGACATTGTAAGTTTATGGATCTAAGTTTGCTATTCGCAACAATATAGAAGTTTGTCACCCCCATAGTGTTATCCAATTTTTCGGCCATATAATAACTGCTTCCTCGTTTGAATTTGGTGATTCAAAACGTTCCTTGCCTATGTAGTTCCACAATCTTCCCGAAATAGATTAGGCTACGTTATGTTGGTTTTACATTTACTTGCGTCCGTCGCATTCAACTTCTCTTGGTACAGTAAATTCTTAAAGCTATGTGCTACAAGAGAGAGTAATTCAAAGTAAAATGTGAAGGCAAACGCAAGAAGATGCCAACAGTGATACTAGATTGAACTCTCTTTGAGCTTGCGATATATCGATAGTTTAGCTAACCCAATGGTTAATATTTCAGAATAATTAAATTAATGAGTTTAAATTTAGGAGTTGTTCTCCAACATGCTCTCCCCATGTTGAAAGAAACAACTTTCAAATAAATATTTCTGGAAGCGGAGCGATCTTGTGAATTTTCAAGCTTCCTTTTGCAGTCCTAAGTTCGACTACTCGAATTTTGTCATCAGTATTTACAGGCCATATTTGGTTTTCCGTAAATCCATTTGCTGCGTTGTTGTAAGTTATGAACATAAAACTCGCTGCCATCTATCCAGATACAGAATTTCCGTTCCGGGGGGTTGAGTGGAATGGTAGAGTAATGATTCTGGTACTGACGTTAAATCGGTTCCAATCAGCAAATGCCTAGGGGTGAGAGCATTGAAATCGTTGGCGTCATCTGAAGTGGGTGCTATTGGCCTTGAAATAAGGATAGCTTCCACATACGAGAACACAGTGAGTAGTTCCTCGAAAGTAAGAGATGCTTTTGAAATATTCTTCAGAGCCTGTGTCTTCGCTAATTTTACTGACGCTTCCCAGAGGCCGCCAAAGTGTGGAGCTCTAGGTGGAATAAAGCAAAAAATAAATCCTTTAATTGAACTATATGTTTTTATGTGATCTATGACGTCTGAGGTAAACAATTTTGACTTAAACTCATCTAGCCTTGTATCAGCGCCAACAAAGTGTGTGGCGTTCTCGCATACCATTCGCAATGTTACACTATGGCGCACTAAAAATCTACGTATACAAAGCAGAAATGCATTTGTTGACAATTAGGAGACTAATTCAATATGAATCGCCTTTCAAGCGAAACATACAAAAATTGCCGCATATGTTTTGTACGGCGGCTTTCTGCGAATCCTTTAAGACGTGAAAAATTGGCCGCAAAAATCTACTCCTGTTACTAGGAATGGTCTTTCAGCTCGTAGTCGATCAGCAGGTAGATTGCCCATCAGTTGAGTCATGAGGAGAGGTTTAAAGTGAAAGCAGGGGATGCAGCTTTGCACCACTTTTCTAATCAACGCTCGTAAACCTTGGGCCAGCATGAAGATTTTTGTTGTGCAAGAATGCGATAGCTTGGTAAAACGATGATTTTGAGGAAGCAGTGACTGGTGCTTGGCATTGAATGGAAGGTCTCCGTTTTAGAGACGTCCTCTGACTCTCATCACACATACTGCAGTTTGTCCAAGTGTCATTGTGTGCAGACGCGGTGTTAAGGTTTGTTTGTTTTTTGGTAAAGATATTTCATCCGCATAACATTCTTTTTGTTTTAGTGCAACAATTTTCCAAAACGATTGATTCATTTCTGTCTCAATAATGCAAATATCGGCTTTTGATGATGAACTTAGAGTTCACTTTGTTCGCGCTGCAATAGAGGTACGAAAGATTTCGAACGATTCGAATATACGATGAAGAATTATTTATGATCATATTTACAATAGCTTGTGAATTAGCGTTGTCTGCTCTGCTACAAAGAAGTACTGACTTGGTTCTTACCTCGATAGGCGGCGGAAGTGGTTCCCTAAGAATTGGCCATTCGGCCTTACACAATTTTAAGAATGTTGGCCCTGTTATCCACATGCTTGTTTGCAGCTCTGATGTCCGACAACCACGAGAAACAATGCCTGGTGGATTCTTGGTAGAAGGGACGTGCTTCCATATTATTTCTTCCGTGTGTTGTTGTAACTCTGATACTCTCTTTGCTACAAAACAATTTCGTGTTGTTGCATGAAGTTTCATCCATTGGAAAACGACTGAGCAACAATGCTTCGCACAGTTCTAACTTAGGCAATGACTGGGTCTTGGTAGGTGCTATCTTTCGCAACGAGTAAAGTGACTTTGACTCCACTCGTGAGTTCTGATCGAACAAAAAGACAGCATACGTCTTTGATGTGTTCACATATCGTGGTATTTGTAGATTTAATAAGTCCTTAAGATCCTGTAAAAGTTCTTTCCATCTTTACTTAATTTGACCATCGACAGGCTCATCCCAATCTAGTGTCAAGTCTTGCATAAGAATTTTCACCGAACAACGGCCGGACTTATGAATCCCAGCAAGTCAAACATTCCGCTGAATACGAATTGGCAATATGTATGATGTAGAAAATGGTACCATAACGCCGAGCAAAAAAAAGATTAGAGCTGTTTTAAATTTTCCCATCCCAAGTAGCAAAAAAAAGATACAAAGATTTTTGGGTCTAACTTCCTGTTTTAAGAAGTTTATTGAAAGTTATGCAGTAATCGCGAAACAGTTGTTCGATTTAATGCGTAAGGATTCGAAGTTTGAATTCAAAGATATACACAAACTCGCTTTCGTAAAATTTAGAGCTGCGTTGACTAAAGAACCCGTCATTAAATTGTTTAACCCGAAATTTCAAACTGAAATACATGCTTCAAAATACGGATTTGGGGCAGCTTTGTTACAAAAACATCGACAGGATAATGCATTTCATCCCGTTCAATATATGAGTCGCAAAACAAAATTGTGCGAAGAAAGGTATCATTCTTACGAACTCGAAGTGCTTGCTATAATTGGAGCACTAACCAAATGGCGTGTTTATGTCGTAGGATCTCGATTCCCCATAATTACTGATTGTAACGCATTCGCTATGACCATGAAAAAGAAAGATGTTCCTTTGAGAGTTGCTCGTTGGGCTATGTATCTTCAAGATTTTGATTATGTTATTGTACATCTATCAAGTACTCAAATGTGGCACATCGATGTGTTGAGTCGTTTTGCATGTTTTATGCTTGTTGAGGACACTATTAAACATCGATTAAGAGAAGCTCAGTTGCAAGATGAGTGGACCAAGGCAGTAAAGACACTATTCGAAAAGGAAAGCTATAAAGACTTCTATATAGAGAACGAGATTCTCTATAAAGACCCTAATAGTGAGTTGATTGTAGTGCCTTTGGCAATGGAACATGAGATTATTAAACTTGCACATACCCAGGGTCAAATTTCCGTCAAGAAAACGCAAGATTTGATCGAGAAATCGTACTATATTCCCGAATAGAGAGATAAGGTTATTCGTGTGGTACATAGTTGTGTGGAGTGTATTTTTCTTAACGCAAAAGATGGCAAAAGAGAGCAATATTTTACTTCAATAGAGAAGGGTGACAAACCACTTTGTTCTTACCATATTGATCACGTCGGACCAATGAAACTTAGAAATAAACGGTATAATTACTTGTTGGTTATTATAGATAGTTTTTCTAAGTAACTATCTACGCCAGGAGCACCGGCGTAGATGAAGTGATACGGTGTTTAGAAGTTCAAGCAACAAACTTTGGGAACACAGTTCGATTGATATCTGATGGAGGCGCGGCTTTTACATCGCACATCTCCAAAAAGTATTGCGACGATCACGACATCGTGCACTTATTGATTACTACCGGACTACCGCGAGGAAATGGGCAGGTTGAAAGGATTCAAGGTATGTGATTTGGTTGCTATTAAGCGTACCCAATATGGCGTTGGTCTGAAACTTAACGTTGGTCTGAAACTTAAGCATTTAAAAATAACGGTATAACGGTATTAAACGGTATAATTACTTGTTGGTTATTATAGATAGTTTTTCTAAGTACATTTGGTTGTATCGCACCAGGAGCACAGGCGTACATGAAGTGATACGGTGTTTAGAAGTTTAAGCAACAAACTTTGGGAACCCAGTACGATTGATATCTGATAAAGGCGAGGCTTTTACATCGCACATCTCCAAAAATTATTGCAAGGATCACGACATCGTGCATTTATTGATTACTATTGGTCTCAAACTTAAGCAATTAAAAATCATGGAAGATATGATGTAGAGAAAGTCGGACAGGCGAAAGGGCCTAATAGGACATCAACTGTATCGGAATATATGAAATTGTGGGCACCGTCATTGGGGTCGAATGTACCGTTAGAAGGGCCGAATATGGGAAATGGCATTGAGAGAGAGCAATCCAAAGTGATAGAAGAGAAGAGTCAAACACGTAGTGGCCGAACATTCTAGTAGTAGTAGAGAGAGCATAGCATAGGATCATTACATAAGTTGAGAGAGAGCTTGTTAAAAAGGCCGTAAAACATTTCTCAAAGATACTATCAACTGAGTCGCACGACAAGTAGTCCAGTGTCAACTGATGGCATTTAATATTTCTTAACATTTCGTTTGGGATTAACAGATGAAAAAAAAAAATTTTGTTTTGATTGATATTTGAAAAGTTAAACGAAATTTTCATTTTAGCACCTTTGTAAACGACATTATTTGTTTTTTGGTGAAAACATGAATTTTTTAGATTAAGGCCACAAATAGTCAAGGATTGGTTCTGTGATTTGTTGATCGTCATGGCGAAGGAAAGACGAATCGGGATCCTTGGAATACGATTTTCCTCATCTTTAAATTTTTCTTTAAGTATTGACGCGTGAATCACATCGGTCATCAGTTTACTTATCAATAAACGCTTTCCACTGCACATCCAAGCAGTTTGAAATACCTGTGTATTTCGTCGGTAAAATAGTCATTCGACCAACATTGACTATACACTTCCAAACGCAATTTACCTTGATTCAACCGAATAAAATTAAGGTGCTACGTATAATTGTGAAGCTGTAGTCGATAGAAAGTCTGCTCGACTCAAATCTATTCTTGAACCATTTCTTCTTGCACTTTGAAGATTATTCCTATGTTCATCTGTACGACAGGCTCGACGATTTCTCGTTTCTAACCTAGCCGTTACATAGGCTGTCCTCTGTGCTCTTGTGTTTGAGAAGCACGAATTAATGCCCTTCCTCGTTGAATACTAAAGCGGCGCTCTTCTCGTATAATTTCTCCTTACTCATCGGATTATCTAGAACCTGGCATAATGATTAGATTGCTAATTGGTTTGGTTTGATAATATGGGTTACTAAACACTGCACGAATCACGATATTCGAATTTCTATTATGTTACTACACAAAACACAATATTCGAATTTTTCCTTTAGTTTTCACATTGTATATTACAGAGCACTACAATGATATTAAAACAACAGTTGACTTTATTTAAATTGACTGTTAGAAAACGTTTGTAACGGGAAAAGAAATTGGCTGTTTTAAGGGGTTTTCCGACAAATATTTATTGTTTTTAAGATGTATTCTGCTATTCGGGGGGAAACAAATCCGAAGGCATCAATAACCACGAAGAGTGGTTCAGCAGATCTCGAGTTATATATAAGTGGTGTAACTAACACGAATAAAATAGAATAGAATAGAATAAATTTTTAGAAATATATTTCATGAACAACATGAAAGAACAACTTGATCGACGCCTAGGGATCAATGCAGGAATGAAGCGAGCAATTATTGAACACTTGCAGTGTCTGCTTCATGAACATCATGCGTTGGTTAGGTTGTTTAAGAGTGCTTTAGAGCGCATGCCAAATGATGACTATAAAGTTGTCATCAAAGCAAATAAACGACCATCTGGACTCCAACAGCTCCAACAGTAGACGAAGTTGCTAACTCATCGATCATATGACGCATTGCAATACCCACTGATGTTTTGGCAAGGAGAAGATGGATATTATTATAATATTAAATTCATAAATCCATTGAATGGTAAAGTATCAGTATCTTAATAATGGTAAATGTCTGTATTATTTGTCTTTGAAATGGTTAATTATCAAATTTTTAATTTCAGGTGAAGAAACTACAAAGTTGTTGCTGGTAAATGTGCGTGGGCCAACTTCATTTGAGACTCTACGAACTGTTAATAGTGTAATGTTCCCAACATATCGTGCTGCACGTGAAGAATTGAACTTATTAGAAAACGATACCCATTGGGATACGACAATCGCTGAAGCCATTATCTCTGCATCTCCAAGTCAGATACGCACATTATTCGCTACAATAATTTCGAAATGTTTTACATCAAACCCATGTAACCTGTGGCACAATTACAAGGATAGTATGTCAAAAGATATTTCACATAAATTCGTGTCAGTTCCAGAAATCACGATATTGAGATGAATGAGATACGTAATTGTGCTTTACTCTTGATCGAAGATGTGTTACCTTCATGTGCGGTAATCTATTAATCAAGTTAGGAATGCCAGCGCCAAATCGTCGTGAATGACGCATTTAATCGAGAATTGGAACGAGAACGTGAATATGATCACCAGGAATTAGATTTAGTAGTTCAAAGGAATGTACCCCTGTTGAATTACTGTTCGGGCGAGATCCAACATAGCGGTTGCAGTTGCTTCTTCTGGAATAGCAGCCACATTGTTAGAAGGATGCTGTACGGCTCATTCAGCATTCAAATTATCTTTAAATCTTCAAACTATTGAAGAACCAACTTGTAATATTGGAAAACACTAAGCAATGGCCAAAGTGTTAGCGGCATCGAAAATCATCATCTGGGACGAATGCACAATGGCGCATATCATAGAAATGATATGCCTATATTCTTATAATACCTTGTTTTCGAAACGATGTTTGAATGTTGTACGAATGTCGCAGACGCGGTTTCGAAGTTTGAATTTAGTTCGCGTTTTTAGGAAACACTAATATAAACGGCATATATAGATACTTTTAAAACAAAACAACCACGAAACACCATAAACTTAAATTTTTAAATTGTGAAATTTTAACGAACACTAAGTTTAATTTTTAATTAAAAAATTACTTCCCGATTTTTGTGCTTTTGTGTAATTTTGATGAAGAATCGTTTGTTTTTCACTAAATTTTGATGTAAAGAAGTTATTACTTTGCAATTGTTAAATATAACGGTTAGATTTTCTAGATATAGGTTAGGTTAGTTTAAGCAGGCCATCCACTAGAATTCCCACAGACAGATTTTCGACAGTGGGGTGCGGGAGCAGCGGCTTATATCTGACAGGACATCAAGAGTTGATAAATTGTTCGCTTGGCTGCATCCTGAAGCGATTTCTTAGATGGGGTACCTATGCCTCGTTACCAAGGCTGCACAGGATGTGTCTAAGCGTTTCTTGAACATCCGGAACATCCCACATAGACCGACTACAGGATATGGGTGTCAGACGAATGTCAAGAGTTGGTATATTGTTCGCTTGGCTGCAGTCCGCAGATGGACTCCTAGGTACCTAAGCCTCATCGCTGCCAAGGCTACACAGGAGGTGTGCACGCGTTTCTGGAACATCCGCAACCTTTCATTTTCTGCAGTCCTTCACATGAGCTGTGTGTCCGATGAGCATGCCTGTGAGCATCCTGCAATCCTAGAATCTGCGCTGACAGTCTGTTGCCTTGCGTGCTGCACATAATACAGGTTACAGGATCTTTTAAAATTTAGCCAAATTTCCAAATAAAAGAATTTATTTTTACAATTTCGCCTAATTTCCAAATAAAAGAATTTATTTTTGTGGGACTTAATTTTGATGTAGAGGTTTATATGTACTTCGTAACTTTGGCCGAAAGGACATTACAAAGCACAATGGTATGATATAAAGGACTACGTATATGTTTCGTAACCTTTAACCATTTTTTATGGAATGTGTTTTTAATTTTGATGTAATGTAACATAAAATATTAAAGAAGCTAACATCGGCTATGCCAAAGTTTATATACCCTTGCAGTCCTTGGTAATAATAATTTTACATGTTTGTTTTCTGCAACTCAATTCATCAATATACAAACAAAACAATTTTACTCTCTATTTTACAACTTGTTGTTGCGTAGCGTTGCGTAGCGTTGCGTCTGTGTGTTTATGTATGTACTCTGTTGATGACGAAAGACGTAGTAGACAGCAAGCAGCGCTGCCGGCAGAGCTGGGAGCAGAGCCGATTATTATATTGACTGTAACTTGTGTTATATTTATCCGATCACATTCAAATTTTGGGATCTGGGGTTTTCCAAAATTATCACATATGTAAATTTCATAGCATACTCCAATTTTTATGAAAATGTTTCTTCTAGTTCTTCTAGAGCTATATGATATAGTGGTCCGATCCTGATAGTTTTCATACTTTATTTTTCCCGGGTAATAAAAAAACCCCAAAAAAAAAAAAATTTCAGCCCGATAGCTCTGAAGATGGCTGAGTAAAACGCATACGCACAGACGGACGGACGGACGGATGGACGGACAGACGTACATGGCTATATCAACTCAGCTTCTCATGCTGATCAAGAATATATATACTTTATGGGGTCGGAAACGTCTCCTTCTGTGCGTTACAAACATCTGACCAATTTTATAACACCCTCTGCAAGGGTATAAAAATATATATGTCGTATAATGAATGATAACTTTTAACTGTTGTAACATTTTATGGAAATTGGAACTTAATTTTGATGAAGAGTTTTATTCTTATTTCGTGTTAAAACTTTACTTAATTTTGATATAAAGGATTAAACGTAACAACTTTTGTAACTTTTAGTGTATTATGTTCTTAAATTTTTAATTAATTTAAATGTATTTCCCAATTTTTGCCAAAAGGAACAATAAGGATTTTAAAAATGTTTAGATTAGAGTGATGAATGTATGCTAAAATTTGAAGTTAATTTTGATGTAGAATTTTATATGTATTAAGTGGCCAAAGGGACAATATTCAACACTTGTAACTTTTTGAAATTGAATGTGTATGTAATTTTCATGTAAAGGAATAAATCTGTTTCCTGTTTTACAAGGACTAGACTTAAAAATTTGTTGTTATATATTTTTTAAAATTCGCGTGTTTTTCATGTAAGGATTTTATCTATTTTTTAATTTTTGTCTCAAGCACCAACACGATAATTTTTAAAACTTTTTATTCAAATAATTTTCAAGCTCGCAGCAATATTAGTAACAATATTGCTCGACTGAAATATTTTCTTTCATGCAGTCCTCGGTAGATGAGTTGTCTAAGTGGCCTAGTCTACATGACTACTGAAATAAATGTCAACTGAACAACGAGGATCCGGGTTCGAATCCCAGGCTAGTGTATGGATGTAGTTTTCGTCTAAGCCGAAGGCCTTAGTAGCCAGTGCTTGTAAAATATAGTTAGGTTGATAGTTTACAACTATATCCTATACTTTAATATAATACAATACAATTTTCTTTCAATTCATATGACCTTTTGTGAGTATTTCTAGGTAACTAGATTGACTTGCTATGATATGAGAAACTTTGAAAATTAATTGAAAATTTATACCGCCTTCTAAGACCCTTGAAAAGAGGTCATTATATTTCATGGCATGACACTTGTTGGCATGCAGTTTGTCTCTCGAGATGCTGATGATTTCCCATCTCACATCTTTTGGCATGCCACTTGGCTTGGGCTCTGGTTTTTCTTCCTCTCTTTTAACGAAGCTAATTAAGGCAAACTAAATAATTTTTGAAATTTCAAATTTTTTTTATGCATTTTCAAAGCTGTTGCTGCAACAAATTGCGAAAAGCAGAAACCCCTGAAATATACAAAATAAAAGCATAAAATTGTGCAAGGGGCAGCGGTAGAGTCTTCTTCTTTTGTTTTTGTTTAGTTTCTTTTTTCTCTTGTGTTGTGTGCGAAATGTCAAGCAGTAACAACAATAACAACAACAACAACATCAACAATGGCCATAATAATGAACAACAGCAACAAGTTGAACTTTACGTTTTTCTTAACTTTAATCAAGTTTCTGTTTGGTTATATTTTTCTTTTTTTTTCATCATCTTTTTAGCTTCTTGGTTGGATGCTCTATAGTGCTTCTTTTTTTCTGATTGAAGGTCGCTGCAGTTTATGAATGTTACAGAACAGTTTGAGAAGCATTGCACATAAGACTTGTATGGGTTTTATACTTTAGTCTCCCCTCGAAATAACAGTAACAACAGTAACACCGCAATTTTGTTGTTTCTTTTTTGACAAAATACATAATTTCATTTAATTTACTCGCTTTTAATGGACTGCCAAGCAAGGTGACGACCAGCAAAATACAAACAACAAATACGACGAAGGGACCTTTGTCCATGACGTTGTTTTGATACTCTTTCCAAATGGAGCAAAACTAAG
Organism: Drosophila willistoni; assembly: GCF_018902025.1. Classification (NCBI taxonomy): domain Eukaryota; kingdom Metazoa; phylum Arthropoda; class Insecta; order Diptera; family Drosophilidae; genus Drosophila; species Drosophila willistoni. The sequence continues at coordinate 14,899 of NW_025814140.1, read as the reverse complement.
AAGTACCCGGATCTTAAAGTGCTTGAAGAGGGTATCACAAAATTGGTCGGATCAAGGAGAGGAGAAATCATTTTGAAATGTATTCTCTGGTGTGTCCTCTTCGGATGGCCAGCTTACGGGGATGTTTATTAACGATTTTCTTTTCTTTTCAAAGCAGCGAGTTGGAGAAAAAGAAGAAAAAAATTTCAAGACAGCGGTTCGCCAGGTAACGATAAATTTTCAAACGTAACAGTCGATAGTTTTGCTAAGGTGGTGCCAGACTTCGATGGGACATCACAAAACGTCAAAACAAACGTCGCCAGATTGTCCATACGAAGCCAGTTGTTCAAGCGGATTCAAACTATAAGGGTAAACAGTTGCATTTCTTCAACTGTGGAGCTACAGATCATAAAAAAGCTGATTGCAATGTGGGTACTAAATGCTTTAAGTGTAACGGCATAGGCCATATATCAAAGGATTGTCTTGAAAGGAAGCATCAAGTAAATATAGTGCGAAAGTCCGATGAAGACAGCCGATTAAAGGAATTTTCGATTGATGGCAAAAAAGTTATTTGTTTGGTGGATACCGGCGCAGACGTTACTATCATGAAACAAGACAAGTACGAAGAACTTTTTCTGGATCGTCAGATGCAAAATCACGTCGAAAAATTGTTTGGTCTTGGAAATGTTGTTACAGAGGTTATAGGCGAGGTTACAACTACAGTCAAGGTGGATGGATTGAGTACAGAACACAAAATACTGATCGTCCCTAACTCCAAATTAGAAGCTGATGTACTTATTGGATACGACTTCGTCAAAAACTTTACGGTGATGATGGATCCCAACGGATGTACATTTAGCCTTCACGCTGATGAGTAAAACTAATTGAACGTTTTAAATGTGGTAAGCTCTGTAAATGAAATTGATGTAGAACCAAAATATGCTGATACAGTCGCTGCATTAATTAAGGACTATAAGCCGAAATATAACCCGTTAAGTTGCCCGATTATATTAAGTATAGTGCCAACTGTACTTATTATATTCCGCATTTGGACAAAAAAGTTGGTCAGTTCATCGCAAACTGAGAAGTTCCACTGGAGCCGCTACACGTTGATCATTTAGGATCAAGTTCGAAGAATTACAAGTACATATTCGCAGAATAAGCGAAATCAAATAAGAGCAGAAGCAAGACAGCAAATACTAGAGGCACAGACCAGATACAAGCGCCATTACGACCAGAGACGGAAGCCATGCCACTGTTATCAGTTGGGCGACCTAGTAGCAATTCAAGTCACACAGTTCGTGTCGGGCAAGAAGCTGTCGAATAAATTCAGTGGTCCATACGAAATCATCAAAGTAAAGAGGAATGGTAGGTATGAAGTCAAAAAATCTGCTAAATTTCAGGGTCCAAATCAGACGTCCACCAGTGAAGACAAAATTAAGCTTTGGCGTTACATGGAGAACAACGATTAACGCGATCTCGAAGGATCATCTAAGGCAGATGATTTTCAGGATGACCGAATGTAGTGTCATATGGGTACATATGTGCTGAGAGATGGTAGCCCTGGATGCGGTGCGACAATGTGGCATTATCAGTCGATAAGAAAAGAGAACAGACTACCCAACAAAGAGTGTAGAACGGTGTGTTGCCAGCTATCTGGCTATTCTAGACTATTCTAGATAGTCCTTTTTATTTTTTGTCGTTCAGTTCTCTAATTATTCGCAAAGAAAGTTATATAAATCTGAAGCAAGGTTGACGAGAGGTTGCAAATGATTAATTACATTTTCATATCCGTTTTGATTTGATTTTTTAGTCATGCCAGTTCTCTTATCCACTTGTTGTGTGTTTATTGTGTTTATAGCAAATTTCGTTGAGCAGATATCTCTTGAATGGTTGGAGAGTTCGTAAAGATATATGTATATATTATTTATTCGATTGTTCCCCAGATGAGACTCTTATGCGGCAATTTATCATAATCATTTTGTGGCATGTGTTTGATGGCGTCATAGTGGCAAGGAGTAGACCACATGGCAGCAACTTAAGTTCAGTAGCTTTTGGGATATATGTGCATACCTTTATTTTTTGGTTGATAGGGTTTGACTGCTTAACTGAACCTCAAATTTTGAATTTAAAAGTCTTCACATTTCCCCCTTGATACGCCTCTTTGCTATACTGTGCTATTTTTTCAAATAAACAATAGTACCTAAGTATATATAGTCATATATCCGACTCCAATACCCAATAACATATAAATATTTCGGCCCCTAAAATTCATAACGTTAACATAAACAATTGAACACTTGAAGTAATAATTGTCCCCCTCAAAACCAAAGCGTATGAACGCTAATCCATAAAAACTAACATAAACAATTGAACACTTGAAATAATAATTGTCCCCCTAACAACCAAATGCGTGAGAACGCTAACTCAGCAATTAAAATCGGACCAATCAAATCGTCGAAATATCAACCACGCCACCAAAGGGCTCCCAAATTTAGCTATAATATAACCATAAGACATTTTTGTAATCAGTTCTAAGTTTTCTTTCAAATAATAAAGTACGTTGCTTTTAACTCACAAAAAATATCTTTTTTTTCCTTATTGGGAAAATCGGATATTTAATTGGCGCAGTCGGTAGGATTGGAAAAAAGTTATTCTATCCGTGTTACATATAGAATTGTTATCCGTGTGTTACATAGAATTGGTGAATAATCATTGTAGTGAACTGTTATTCTATCCGTGCGACGCGTAGAATTGTTATCCGTGCGTTACACAGAATTAGTGAATAATCACTATAAAATTCCGATCCGACATCAAGAACTTACGGGTAGTGCTCAAAAGTCTACAACAGTGAAAAATATTTTCTGCCAACTGTGCGCGGAAATATCAACTGTGTGTTGCAACCAAAAAAAAAAAATATTTACGCCAACTGTGCGCGAAAATATTAACTGTGTGTTACAACTACTAAATCCAATTGAGGAACAAAAACGTTAACTTGTGTGCGAACAAAAAACCAAAATCCAAAATAAAACATAACCAAAACCCAGAAAATTAACAAAACAAAACACCACAATAAACCCAGAAGATCAACAAAACAACACATCACTAAAACCCAGAAAAAAAAAAAACAAAACAACACATCACTAAAACCCAGAAAACAAAAAAAACAAAACAAAACATCACTAAAACCCAGAAAATCAAAAAAAATAAAACACCACTAAAACAAAAAAAAAGAAGAAATAAAATGGCTGTAGAACTCACCGAAGCCCACCTCAATCAAGCACTGTCTTCGTTAAGACAGGCGGCAAATTACGATGGAGCTCCAGAAAATCTGACGTCGTTTATAAGGAGGATAGATTTTATTATGCACCTATATCCAACCCATGATATAAGGCAGCATAACATATTGTTCAGTGCAATCGAGATGCAGCTCACTGGAGAAGCACAACGACTCTCACAAATTGGACAAGCCAAAACCTGGCCGGAACTAAGGACACTCCTCATCAACGAACTATGCAGGAAGTCTTCGTAAGTTTGTAACAGAATTAGAAGATAAGTCCTACATTATAGAAATAATTCTCTCTCAACTCAATGCATGCATGATCACACACATACGAATATATATATGTAACTTTGTATACTCTCTCTCGAGATGCGTTAAAGAGAACAATGACTCGATGAGAGACAAATAGAAGTTAGTCGCGAATAAACTGCACAACCAACCACACGCATTCTGTTTTATTATAACAATAGGTTTTGGACCCAGGCAACGTGCCTATGTGGTTGCTGTGGTAATTTCTAGAAGAAATTAGATTTCGCGCTGTGTTCTAGACGATTTTTTCACAAAGTATATATAAACGAGTATAATGTCGGCGTTATATCAGATTGATAAACTCGAGGACAGTAATTATGACTCGTGGTGCATCCAGATGAAAAGTGTGCTGGTGCATGCGGATTTGTGGAATGTGGCGTCAGGCGTATTGGCAAGGCCAACTACGGGGGAGAACACCGGATGGACGACGCTGGATCAGAAGGCATTGGCAATGATCACCTTGAGCGTCAAGACTTCACAGTTGGGACATGTGAAGCACTGTGCAAGTGCACATGAGGCTTGGAAGAAGCTTCAGGAAGCTCATCAACTCAGAGGACCCGTTAGAAAAGTAGCTCTTTTCAAGAAATTGCTAAGTAAACGCATACAGGAGGGTCAAAGCATATCGAGTTATTTGTCGGATTTCAAGGAAATCTTGGACAAACTTGCTGGCGTTGGAATTGAAATATTGGACGAGCTTGTAACGATTATTTTGCTATCCAGTCTTCCAGACGAATTCGACAATTTCGTTGTCGCCATAGAGACGCGCGACAGTTTGCCGAGTTTCGACATGTTATGCATAAAGCTGAGAGAAGAAGGAGAGCGAAAAAGAGAGAGCGAAAAACCGATCGAGAGCGCAAAAGCTTTTACAGTGGTGGAAAAGCAATCGATGCAGAGAGACAATTGGAAGAAAAAGCAAAAAGTTTTGAACTGTTTTGCGTGTGGCGGCAAAGGCCATTTTAAAGCAAATTGTCCCAGTGTAAACGGTCGGAAGGTTGCATCGAACCCGAATAAGGCAGTACAGTCATCGTTAGGTTTGCTGAACGCGTTGGACGCGAAATGTTTGGAACGATCGAACTGGTGTCTGGACAGTGGCGCCACCAGCCATATGTGTTGTAACAGAGATTTGTTTTCAACATTTGTAAAACATTCGGAGAAAATTGTTTTGGCTGATAATAACTTTCTTCAGGCTGAAGGAAAGGGCGAGATAAAGCTGAATATGGTTTCACGTATACTTACATTAAAGAATGTATTGTATGTACCCAAAATGAGAGGTAATTTCGTGTCGGTGAGCAAAGCAGTTGAACATGGAAGCATCGTTGAATTTGGACAAAAGTATGCACGAGTGATCCAAAAGGGCGAATGCATTCTGAAAGCGGACAAAGTTGGCCGTTTGTATATTTTTGTAACAGCACCGAGCGAATGCTATGCCATTGAACAGTCTTACGAAGATTTGTGGCATAAAAGGTACGGACATCTCAACTATGGCAGTTTGGCTGAAATTGCACGAAAGGATTTGGCCCGTGGCATGGGAACGTTTGACTCAACGTCGTTGGAACCCTGCAAGATCTGCATGGTAAGCAAGATCACAGTACAGCCATTTCCAGATTCGACCAAGAACAGAGCTAAGGAAATCTTGGAGCTGGTGCATTCAGATGTTTGCGGTCCGTTTGATACAAAAAGCCTTGGAGGCAGCAGATACTTTTTGACATTTATCGATGACAGGTCACGTCGCATATTTGTATATTTCCTGAAGGGAAAGGATGAAGTATTTGGAAAGTTTGTCGAGTTTAAAAACATGGCAGAGCGGCAAACTGGAAAGAAGCTAAAGTGCATTCGGAGCGACAATGGTCGCGAGTACGTCAATAAATCGTTTGACGAGTTTCTCAAGGGCAATGGAATATTACGGCAGCTCACGGTACCATACACGCCGCAGCAGAACGGTGTAGCAGAGAGAGTTAACAGAACTCTTGTGGAGATGTCAAGATGCTTGCTCATCCAGTCTGGTCTACATCAATCTCTTTGGGCTGAGGCAGTTTATACAGCTGCTTATCTGCGGAATAGGTCACCAACTCGAGCCCTGGTTAACATGACTCCAATGGAAGCATGGAATGGTAAGAAACCATCAATAAGTCATTTAAAAGTTGTTGGGTCTATTGCAGTGGCACTGGACAAATGAAATACTCATGCATATATCGATTGTTAGTAATAAGTATCGATTGTCAGTAATAAGTATCGATGGTTAGCGATAAGTCCTCGATAGGTCGAGAGACGGCGCCTCTCTTTTCTTCCGGCGATGCAACGAGCAAGTTGCATCTGCGCAAAACCCAAAGATTAAATCCGACCAATACAAACTAATCTTTATCCTTTTTACTTAATAAATAGGTGTTTACACTTTCAAGATTATTTATTTTTTCTTCTAATTCATCTTTATCTTCCTGATCAAGCGTATCAAAAAGATATTTGTATATTGAACCAATTCCGTTAATTAGTCCTCGTTTATTACGTTTTACCACTAACCATAGAACACATAGATGGGACAAACTCATGATTTTTTGATTGCAAACGCTAGCCTAGTCATGGAACCCCAGAGAACTTCGGGAAAACCCGAACGCTCTCACTCTCAATGAAAGCGTAAAATGGGGAGAGGGCAAAACAGCTACGAAAAAATTTCAGTCTAGCAGACTACCGAACGACGAAGGCAGGCCTACGTCGCTTGTGATTTCGTTCTGTCTATGTATGTGTACACTCGTCGGTACATGCTCAGGCTTCGTAGTGTGTGTGTGACGTGAAGTTGTACAACATCGCATTTCAATAGCTCGCTCGACCAAAATTTTTCATTTTCGACAAAACAGCGGCAATGCGAATAGGATATGCCCCTGTCGAAAGAATATCAAGAAATATTGGCATCAGCTACGTATGTATCCCGGTGGCTGTGCCGATAGAGTGTTTGCTTGGCAATAGGAATGTCGCTGGTTCGAATCCCAACTCGATTATCGTTAACGAAGTTTTTTTTTGTCTATTTTTTTTATTTATATAAAAATAAAAAAATAAAAATAAACAAAAGGAAAAAAAAATAAAATGAAAATAAATAAAAAAAAAATCAAAAAGGAACAAAATAAAAAATAAAACAAAAAAAAAAACGACAAAACCAACAAAAAAAAAAAAACAAAACATAGAAACATTATTTATATTATTATTAGGATAACCCCCTAAGACTTCAAAATTTCTATTTCCGAACGCTCTTTTCAGATGCACCGCATAATTTTTCCAAAAGCCATATAGTAATTTTTTTTCAACAACACTACCAGAAAATAGTTCGAAATGTATTTTCGATGCTCTATGCATTTACTACTTTCACAATACCAATCTTCGTATTTTTTGTCGTTTTCAGCACGCATAATACATTCATTGAAAATTTGTTGTTTTATATTTCGAGCATGTGGATTGTTCCTTTTTGATTTTTTTTTAATTTATTTTCATTTTGTTTTTTTTTCCTTTGTTTATTTTTATTTTTTTATTTTTATATAAATAAAAAAAATAGACAAAAAAAAACTTCGTTAACGATAATCGAGTTGGGATTCGAACCAGCGACATTCCTATTGCCAAGCAAACACTCTATCGGCACAGCCACCGGGATACATACGTAGCTGATGCCAATATTTCTTGATATTCTTTCGACAGGGGCATATCCTATTCGCATTGCCGCTGTTTTGTCGAAAATGAAAAATTTTGGTCGAGCGAGCTATTGAAATGCGATGTTGTACAACTTCACGTCACACACACACTACGAAGCCTGAGCATGTACCGACGAGTGTACACATACATAGACAGAACGAAATCACAAGCGACGTAGGCCTGCCTTCGTCGTTCGGTAGTCTGTGCTAGACTGAAATTTTTTCGTAGCTGTTTTGCCCTCTCCCCATTTTACGCTCTCATTGAGAGTGAGAGCGTTCGGGTTTTCCCGAAGTTCTCTGGGGTTCCATGACTAGGCTAGCGTTTGCAATCAAAAAATCATGAGTTTGTCCCATCTATGTGTTCTATGGTTAGTGGTTTTACAATGTGTATTCCATTAATTTCCCTACTTAGTTTTTCTGTTAAGTATTGAATATGGATTAGGTTTTTAAATTCTTGTGCTTGTTGCATTAAATTATTATATGTAATGTCTATTAGAGTTAAATTCACTTTTAAATAATGATATTCAAAGTTTGTCGGTAAGTCCATGGTTCCTGTTTTAAATATTAAGTAACCGTTTGGTGCTTTTACTGGGTTTATGTCAATGGATTGACTGCATGTTGATTTTAATGTTAAGAATAGCATGATGCATAAAAAAGTCATCTTGAGTTGTTGACCTGTAATTAATTAATTGTCGTATTTGCTTTTATTAACTTTCTTTTTCTTGTTGAATTTTGATTTGTAGTGTGTAACTTTTTGTCCTCTATTTCTTTCTTCAAAATGTTTGTCGTCTAACTGATTTATTTCTCCGGTCTTTTTGAATGGATTTGTCGTTTTTGACTTTACTAATGGTGCTTGTTTAAATCTAGTGTCGATTTCGAAGTCGTGTCTATCTTCATTTAAATTGTTTATTTGATGTATTTTTCTTGTTTGGGTATTATAGTCGGGGGATCCTGCATAGATAAAATGTCCGCTGCTGTTCGGTTAGTTGTTTTATGTCTCGTCTTATGGTTGTATACGTAGAGAATTTTTTCAAATTTAAGTAATTTATCTTCGATGTCATTTTCACTATTTATAATTCTGAGTTTTTCATTTACTGTTTTATGGAATCTTTCTACATCTGAGATGCCGTTTTTACTTGATGTGATTTCTAACTTTACATTTTCTTCTTGTAGCCAATTTTTTAGTGCTATACACAGAAATGCTGAATCTTTGTCTGATTTTATTTCTATTGGTTTGCCCATTTCAGTGAATACTTTCATAATTGCTCTCTTGGCTTCTAACCAATCTCTAGACTTTACTTCTACAAGTGTTGCAAATTTCGAGTAAATGTCAATGCATGAAAGGAATTGTAAATTGTCGATCATGTAAAAGTCCATGACGTATTTTTCTCTGATATTAAAAAGTTCTGGTGTTATTTCAAAAGTTAGTTTTGTATTTCTATTTTCTGTCTTTGCGATATTGCATACTGAGCATTCATTAATAATGTTTTGAATTAGGTTTTGAAAATCGGGAAAATAATATTTTTCTTTAAACAAATTAATCATTTTTTCAATTCCTGGATGTAATAATTCTTTATGTTGTTTTAGGATTATTTCTTTAAATTGTGCAAACGTTTGAAGGTCCTCTAACTTAATGCAAGATTTCGAGGTTTTTGTATTTGCGTTTGGTTGTATTATTTCGATAAAAGCTTGTTGGAATATGGGAAAATCTTGTTCATTATGAAAATATAGTACAGTGTTCTTACTGCAAAGATATCTTATGATTATATCCCTTGCGTAAGCATTGGTCATTTCTTTGTATGTTATTTTTATGTTTGTTTTGTAAAAGTAAGTTGTTGTTTCTGCTTTGTCTTCTGAACCTCTAATGAATTCTATTTGTCTGTTGTAATAATTAATGGGTCTTTCTACTATTGGAATGTAGTTTTCATTATCCTCGTGAGCACTATGTATTGTAGCTGCTGTGCTTTCTGTTGATCCTAAAAAGTTTTCATCTATTTTAACTCTGGAAAGGGCATCTGCTACATGATTTTCTTTGCCAGGTAAATATTTAATTTTGTAATCAAACTCATTTAGTCTTACTTTCCATCTTTGAAGTTTCATATTTGGTTCTTTTATATTGTTGAGCCATACTAAAGGCTTATGGTCGCTTAGAATCTCGAACTTTCTACCGAAAAGGTATGGCCTAAAATATTTGGTTGCCCATACAATAGATAGTAATTCCTTTTCTATGGCTGAATAATTAAGTTCGTGTTCGTTAAGTGTTCTGCTACCATAAGAAATAGGTCTATGGTCCTGTGAAAGGAACGCACCTAAAGCTATGTTGCTGGCATCTGTGGTTAGGAAAAATGGTTTTTTGAAATCGGGATATGCAAGTATAGGATCATTCATAAGGAGATATTTTAATTTTTCGAAGGATGAAATATAATTTGGGTCGTTTATATTTATTTTAGCTCCTTTCTTTAATCCTAGAGTTAAAGGTTTTGCAATATGTGCAAAGTTGGGTATAAATTTCCTGAAGAATCCGCATAATCCTAAGAATGATTTAATTTCTTTTCGAGTTTTGGGTATCGGAAATTTTTGAATTGCTTTGACTTTATCTGGGTTCGGTTTTATACCTTCTGTTGTTATTATATGACTAAGGAATGCTGTTTCCTTTTTCATAAATTCGCATTTGTCGAGTTGGAGTTTAAGATTAGCTTCTCTTAGTTTGTTAAATACCTTTCTGAGTGATAGTATGTGTTCCTCCAATGAAGTGGAGTACACAATGATGTCATCCAGATAAACAAGGCAATCCTTATAAATAAGGTCTTCCAAAAGATTATTCATGCATCTTTGGAATGTTGCCGGGGCATTTTTAAGACCAAATGGCATACGTGTGTATTCGTAATGGCCATGTTTAGTTGAGAAAGCTGTTTTTGCAATAGATTCAGGATCCATTTGAATTTGATGAAATCCCTTAGCTAAATCAATGGTGGTAAAGTATTGGCATTTTCCCAGTTTGTCGAGTATTTCGTCCATGACTGGAATTGGAAATTTGTTATCTATTGTGACTTCATTTAGATTTCGATAGTCAATGACTAATCTGAATTTTTGTTTCTTGGAAGCATCTCCTTTTTTTTGGAACGATCCAAATGGGTGAACAGTAGGGGGAATTCGATTTTCGAATGATACCCTGTTCAATCATTTCATTTATTTGTTTGTTGACTTCCATATCAAATGTTTGGGGATATTTGTATGGTCGTTTATAGCTTGGGTCCTCATGTTTTGTATGAATAGAGTGCTTTATTGTACTTGTGAAAGTCAAATTTTCACCTTCGCGGTATTGAATGTCACTGAATTCGTACAAGACCTTTTTTAGTTTTTGAGTTTCTTCGTTGTTTAAATGGTCGAGTCTATACTCATTGCTTTCTATTATTTCGTTTTCAATCGCAAAATTTGTCTCCGGGTCCCTTTCTGTGGGTGGGTCCAAAACTTCTATGTTGTGTTCTTCTTCTATTTCTTCAACATCTCTAAAATAAAATGTATAGTTTCCTAATTTTGCGTATTCTTCTTCATAATTTATTTGTGCTTTGCAGGCTTTTAGGAAAGTTCTGCCTATCAACATGTCGTATTTATTTGAAAATTTATGGATATAAAATTTTTGTTCTGTCGGACAAAGTTTGCAGGGTGCAAGGAAAATAATTTCTTTTAGTTCTACTGCTCCTTCAATCATGTGAATTTTGGAATCTCCTAAATAGGTTTTAAAATTAAAAAAGTTTTCGGACATTATATTAATTGAAGAGCCTGAGTCGACTACACATCTCAAGGGTTTATTGTTCATCATTATTCCGATAAAGGACTTGTCTCTATCTTTTCTTCCGATTGATCCGAGGCATTCTGATGAAAATTTTCGGATGTGTCCATTTTGCTAATTCCACTATTAATTTCTCTTTGCCTTTTTGTAGGCTGGTTTGCTACATTATTCTTTGAATAGTTGTTTTGCTGTTGACTATTCATTGGGTTCTGAGCCCTGTCAATATTTAATTTTTGTTGAAATTCTTGGAATAGTTTTTGGTTTTGTATTGTATCTGATTGTTTTGTTTGAGACGGAGTTGTACTATTGGGTACAAAAGTTTTTCCACCTTTTTGATTCTGATTTTGGCTTTGATTTTCTTATTTCTGTTATACTATTCTCGTATAACCCTTCTCTTTGAGCTACTTGCTTCAATTTGCTGACTGTGGTTATATCGTATCTAGCTAACGTCATGAATAATCTATCGGGTAATTTTTTGTTTATTACGTCTTTTATAGTGTTATTTAAAGCATTTGTATAAAGCGCGGTGTTATTCGCATCGTTTTCTAGACTTAATTTGTTTTATTGTTATAATTAAACAGAATGCGTTTGGTTGGTTGTGCAGTTTATTCGCGACTAACTTCTATTTGTCTCTCATCGAGTCATTGTTCTCTTTAACGCATCTCGAGAGAGAGTATACAAAGTTACATATATATATTCGTATGTGTGTGATCATGCATGCATTGAGTTGAGAGAGAATTATTTCAACACCCTTCCTCAATGCAAGTGTGTCCACAAATTTATCTTATACTTAACAAATTCGTAAACTCTACATGCTTCTTCTTCGCAAGATTCTTGGTTAGGATATTAGCTATCATTTCATTAGTAGACTTATACTTTAAAACAATCTGACCATCATTAACTACTTGTCTAACAAAATGATATCTAATGTCCACGTGCTTCGTCCTTGAATGATGTACCGGGTTCTTAGCCAATTGCTGCGCGCTGAGGTTATCGCCATATAAAACGGCAGATGTATCTTCCTCTCCGCAACCAATCTCGATGATTAATCGACGCAATACAACGGCTTCTTTGCACGCTGTTGATAACGCCATGTACTCTGCTTCGGTGCTGCTAAGAGCAACACTCCGCTGCTTCTCCGATTTCCATGATATCGGTCCGCCAGCCAGAAAATATACATATCCTGTATAAGACTTGCGATCAATCCTATCGCCTGCCCAATCTGCGTCCACGAAACCAGTAAACGCCGCATCCGACTGCCTGTAATGAATCTTGAAGCCAACTGTCGAAGCCAAATATCGTAAAACATGCTTTATGGCTGCAAGGTGTTCATTATGGGGGTCCTTGTTACGTTGAGCCAACTTCGATACTGAGTGGAGTATGTCCGGTCTAGTAGTCAACGCAAGCCACATTAGCTCGCCTATCATTGACTGATAAAGAGTTGCATCAACCCTTTTACACTCCATTTTATCGCAGGCTACCTGATACCCTGCTTCTAACGGTGTTCCAGCTGATCTGCACTGAGCATAGCCATATCGCTCCAGTAGATCCTTGATGTACTGTGAATGACCCAATGATATTTCGCCCAATTCGCCTTCACGGTAAACCTCCATGCCAAGGAACAAACACACAGGTCCCTTGTCAACACATTCAAACGCTGCCATTATAGCTGACTTAATCCTGTCAAGATCCGATTTCTCCTGGCATCCTATAAGAAGATCGTCTACATAGACAAGGATTAGTGATAGATTACCTTTTGCTTCCTGTTTGTATAGACATGGTTCATTGTCGCAAGGTATGAACCCATTAGCTCGCAAAACACTATCGAGTTTGGAGTTCCACTCCCGTCCAGACTGTTTGAGTCCATATAACGCCTTTTTCAACAGAAGTACCTTACTTTTGTCTCCAGTTGCGTATCCTTCGGGCTGCCTCATGTATACGGTATCGCCCAAATCACTGTTTAAGTAAGCCGTGCATACATCCATCTGGTGTAGATACAATTTTAACTGCGCTGCTAGGGCCAAGATGAATCGAACACTCTCCAAGCGACATACAGGCGAGTATGTTTCATTGTAGTTCACTCATAGCGCTGTGAACATCCTTTTGCTACTAGTCTCGCCTTAAAACGCTCGACTTCTCCCTTCGCATCACGCTTTACACTGTAGACCCACTTGCAGCCAACAGGTTTATACCCTTCCGGTAGCGTACTAAGCTGCCAATTGTGATTTGACATCAAGGAATCATACTCCTTTTGCATAGCCTCACGCCAATGCGAAGCAAACGGACTACTAAGCGCCTCCTCATAGGTCCCTGGTATGATCACCTCACTTGTAATCAATGCGCTTAAAATGTTGAACTGCTTCTTTGGTCTGCCAGGCCTTCCAGTTCGAATCAGCTTCGGCCTGCCGGGTCCAACACGTTGTTCAACCACAGCTTCTGCCACTTCTCGTTCAACTGCCATGTCGAAATCTTCGCTACTGCTGCCCTTCTCGCTGACCTCTGCATCAGAGTCGTCTGTACTGCTCAAGTCATCTGCTGCATCAACAGATCCTGAATCCTGATCATCCGTATATGGAAAATCAAACTTGACGATATCACCATTCGAATCGCCATTGCCGACACGCTCGTCGAACAAAACGTCTCGCTTCTCAACAACTTGCCTGGTTTCGGCGTCGTACAACCGATACCCTTTCGCATTTCGAGAATAACCAACCATTCGGTATACTTTGCCCTTTGGATCATACTTGCCCTTATGATGTCATTTGTCCAGTGCCACTGCAATAGACCCAACAACTTTTAAATGACTTATTGATGGTTTCTTACCATTCCATGCTTCCATTGGAGTCATGTTAACCAGGGCTCGAGTTGGTGACCTATTCCGCAGATAAGCAGCTGTATAAACTGCCTCAGCCCAAAGAGATTGATGTAGACCAGACTGGATGAGCAAGCATCTTGACATCTCCACAAGAGTTCTGTTAACTCTCTCTGCTACACCGTTCTGCTGCGGCGTGTATGGTACCGTGAGCTGCCGTAATATTCCATTGCCCTTGAGAAACTCGTCAAACGATTTATTGACGTACTCGCGACCATTGTCGCTCCGAATGCACTTTAGCTTCTTTCCAGTTTGCCGCTCTGCCATGTTTTTAAACTCGACAAACTTTCCAAATACTTCATCCTTTCCCTTCAGGAAATATACAAATATGCGACGTGACCTGTCATCGATAAATGTCAAAAAGTATCTGCTGCCTCCAAGGCTTTTTGTATCAAACGGACCGCAAACATCTGAATGCACCAGCTCCAAGATTTCCTTAGCTCTGTTCTTGGTCGAATCTGGAAATGGCTGTACTGTGATCTTGCTTACCATGCAGATCTTGCAGGGTTCCAACGACGTTGAGTCAAACGTTCCCATGCCACGGGCCAAATCCTTTCGTGCAATTTCAGCCAAACTGCCATAGTTGAGATGTCCGTACCTTTTATGCCACAAATCTTCGTAAGACTGTTCAATGGCATAGCATTCGCTCGGTGCTGTTCCAAAAATATACAAACGGCCAACTTTGTCCGCTTTCAGAATGCATTCGCCCTTTTGGATCACTCGTGCATACTTTTGTCCAAATTCAACGATGCTTCCATGTTCAACTGCTTTGCTCACCGACACGAAATTACCTCTTATTTTGGGTACATACAATACATTCTTTAATGTAAGTATACGTGAAACCATATTCAGCTTTATCTCGCCCTTTCCTTCAGCCTGAAGAAAGTTATTATCAGCCAAAACAATTTTCTCCGAATGTTTTACAAATGTTGAAAACAAATCTCTGTTACAACACATATGGCTGGTGGCGCCACTGTCCAGACACCAGT